>NC_092819.1:46812500-47070000 GCF_023375885.2 Dermacentor andersoni | reverse complement strand
ACGTGTTATATCTATCTCGGTTTCGTAAATCCGCGGATCTCTTAAGTGTTGTAAAAGAAAAAAAAAAGTTGATAATAACACACCGCAGAACCAAGGTAAGCTCGAGGCATATTTTTCCGAACTTCCATGGCTCTGGGACGATAGATGACTCGTCCGAACCTCAATTCGTGGTGCATTTGCGCTGACCTGAGCCCACGCGTATACTACGAGTCCACCATTCCTATATATGCGATCCAACAGCGGTTGGCACGCATACACGCATGCACACGCGCGAGCGCTTCGGCGACAGGAACCATTTCTTTTCCCTGCATCGCAGCCGGAGGGAGGCTTAGAAACTCTGGGTGCCCACAAGCATGGCTCACCGATCTTTTCGCCGCTCGTACAGCACGTGTGTGGCCTCCGCCCCGAAAAAGAGTGAGGAAAGCTGCCCGCGGCTGACATTGCTCGATACATGCAACAGCCCCCCCTCCACCCTCCTATAGGGCCTTCCGCCCCATGCCACCAAGAAGGGCGTGGTTCCCCACTTTCACGAAAAACACCTGTTTCCTCCGGGACACGTGATGTGTTTCGCGCCACGTTCTGCGCGTCTCTCGAGAGATATATGGGCTGCCGCGTCAGCGGCATTCCGCAGAGCGATGTGTGCCAGCGAGGTTGGTTTTTCTCGCGCTTTCTTGCACTTTTGCCAGCGAGGTTGGTTTCTTGCCGCGGCGTATGTGAAAGAAAAAAGGGAAAAAAGGAAGGAAAACGGCGAGGGACGAGTGATGCCGGCGAATGAATTCTCAAAAGAAGCAATCCCTCTCTTTCTGCAGAGCTGGTCGCCGTCTCTCCCCAGAGCTTTACATGTGTTGCACTCCCAGTGCGTACACGAACTAAGGCGGCTTCATGCACTTCCACGGGATTTCTGAACACATTTCTCCTTGCCGCCAACGTGAAGAGGCTTGTATGGTGCTGACAGTTTTCGCTATTTCTTTTTTTTTTTTCTCTCTGCGTGCGCTCAATTTATGCATGGCCACCAACACTGTCTATCAGTCACGACGGACGACACGACAGCTTATCTCTACGTCACAAAAAACGACGCGACTGAAGCGAGCGCCCTCCCGGTCGGTCTCTTCTTCCGCTTTCACTGAATTAGAACCGACACCGTACGGTTATGTTGCACCTTAGCTATATAATGCCATTCAAATATGGATTCAAGGAGGTTCTCGAGCATTTCTACATGTGCGCAGCTCCTTGTGGTTAGTTGGTCAGTGCGTCAGTGATTTAGTTAGCTAATTGGTTAGTTAGTTGGGTAGTCAGTCAGTCAGTCAGCTAATTAGTTAGTCAGTCAGTCAGTCAGTCAGTCAGTCAGCTAATCAGTTAGTTAGTAAGTAAGTCAGTCAGCTAATCAGTTAGTAAGTCAATCAGTCAGCTAATCAGTTAGTAAGTCAGTCAGTCAGTCAGCTAATCACTTAGTTAGTTAGTTAGTTAGTTGGTTAGTTAGTCAGTCACTCAGTCAGCTAATCAGTTAGTTAGTAAGTCAGTCAGTCGGATAGTTAGTTAGTTGGTTGGTCAGTCAGTTAGTTAGTTAGTTAGTTAGTTAGTTAGTTAGTTAGTTAGTTAGTTAGTTAGCATTTACATGAAGTGTTTGTGTTTTTAGTTTGTTTTCATGGTCGTTGTTCCGCATATTCGACCCAGTTTTGAGCATTACTTCGCTCTCGGCCTCTCCAGCCGTTTTGATAAGCGAGAGAGAAAGGGGTTCTTCAATGCATCCTGGAGAGCTTTGCCTATCGGCACACCTATAGCATGCTATATACTGCAGACAGGTACCCACCGTGGCACACCAGTGGCATGACATTTCGCTGCTCAGCATGTGGTCGTGGATTCGACCCCGCCCTGCCACGTACGGGGGCCACATTTCCATAGGGGCGAAATGCAATGTGCTCGTGCACTTGGATTTAAGTTCACGTTAAAGAACTACTGGTCGCCAAAATAAATCCGGAGTCTGCTACTGCGACGTGCCTCATAATCAAATCGTAGTTTTGGCACGTAAAACCCAGGATTTTTTTTTTCACTCCAAATGGGTACGATGAAAAAGGCAATGATACGCACACTGGATGACGATTCACAACAAGCGTTAAACGCACCGCAACGCTCGACAAATTAAAGCACCTCATTGAGACCAGCGTATCTATGCATCCTCCATAAGAAATACGCCGCCTGATGCTGTAAAATATTAACAGTCTTCAAGACTGGACTTAGCGCATTATTAACTGATCGAGAAATTCATCGCTTTCATTTCCTTGTCATCACCATTCACTGTATAGTAAGAGAATTCAGTTGTTGTTTGATGCTCTCGAAACGCAGCACTTGTATCGAACAAAAACTTGAAATTAAGTTATGTTATTTTACTTGTCAAAACTACGATCTGATTATGAGGCACGCAGTAGTGCAGGACTATAATTGCGCACGACGAAAACACGAATGTGCCACTTGATCGTTCTGTGTGCACGGATTGCAGTGCGTAATTCTTAAGTGCGCAGTTACGCACATAGTGTTATGCAATCTATCAAAGCAAAACTACAAGCCCTGGAAGTTTTCTTGTGCGACTGTCTTAACTGCCTACTGATGGATCACTATTGTGTTGTTCCTGCAGGGCTTACAGAGACCCCTTTGGGACACTGTTAACGGTACTTACTGTGTATATATATATATATATATATATAGAGAGAGAGAGAGAGAGAGAGAGAGAGAAAGAGAGAGAGAACTAGACCTTGTTACCTTTCGCCTACGACGCGCGGTATAGCCGGCGCGGATGCAACGGACGCCGGGGCTTCGTTCAAAGCGGCGGACATTTTGGCCCCTTCAGCGCCGCCGATACGCCTCCCCGCCAAGCGCGTCCAGGCATGTTTCAATGCCACGTGTCTTCAAGTGTGCGTGTGTGTGTGTGTGCATGTTGGTGCCCACGCTTGTCAAAGCGCGGCAGCCGGGGAGAGGAGCTCCCCAAGTGTGAAGCGAGGAGGTCTGACCGGCGCCGGCCCGGCGGATGCGTCACTACACTCGTCTCAACGTGTCTCTCAGCCTGTCCGTGCCCCGCGTCACGTGCGCCTCTGACGAGGCGTTCCTCCTTCCCCTCAACTGCGAGAGCATAAAAGCAGCTGCCCCCGGACGCCAAGAGAGGCTCCGATTTCTTCCGTTGAGTTACGTGCTCTCCCGTCTCTCCACTTCGGTCGACCTGACCGCCCGCTCTTTTGCGATGCTAGAATAAACAAGTTGTTCTGTTACCAGTCGACTCATGCTTTGCCGGGACCTTCGGATGCTTCCAGTTGTGCCCCAGGCCGCCAGGCCAACGCTACCCTTGGGGCTTGCGACCCATTTGCAACAACGGGTGTCCGCGCTGAGATTGCAACAACTCGTGCCAGCGGTGCGATTCCAACAACCTTCTTCAGCTAGGTTAGGTTAGCGGAGGGGAAGAAACGAACGAGAAGAAAGGAGAGTTAACCGAGGGGCCTGATTTTTATTAACCATATCGTAAGCAGCCAACAAACATTGTGCCCAAGGATTACATAGATGAAATTAATTACTCGTGCTTAAGCAATGAATTAAAGGAAAGATAAATTAATGGAAATTGAAGTGGGTGAAAAAACAACTTGCCGCAGGTGGGGAACGATCCCGCGTCATCGCATTACGCGTGCGATGCTCTACCAATTGAACTACCGCGGCGCCCTTTTCC
Source organism: Dermacentor andersoni (assembly GCF_023375885.2). NCBI lineage: Eukaryota > Metazoa > Arthropoda > Arachnida > Ixodida > Ixodidae > Dermacentor > Dermacentor andersoni. Next base: position 47,066,291 of record NC_092819.1, on the reverse strand, counting down.
CGCCCACTTTCTTGGGTATTTGTGTTTCCTACTAGAACACTGGAAGCGTATAGCCAGCGCCAACACTCGCAAATCTTGGCGGCTGATGTGGAACATCCTTTCTGCTGCAGGCGTTACGAGTACGTGGTCTTTTTGGGTGAAGGCAACTGGTCAATAAACGCACACATGCCACCTGAAGGCATCAATGTTGCCGGATATGAGAACCTCGTTAGGTAATAAACGAGAAGGAATGGAGTAAACCGAGGGGCCTGATTTTTATTACTCGTATCATAAGAAGCAAAGAAACATTGTCACCAAGGGCTACATAGGGGAAATTACTTGTGCTTAATAAACGAATTAAATAAGTGATAAATTAATGGAAATTAAAATGGATAAAAAAAAATCTTGCCGCAGGTGGGGAACCATTCCACCTCTTCTAATTAAGACGTGGGATCGTTCCCCACCTGCGGCAACTTGTTTTTTCATCCACATTAATTTATCATTTCTTTAATTCATTTATTAAGCACAGGTAACTTCCCCTATGCAGTCCTCGGTGACGATGTTTGTTGACTTCTTATGACATGATATATAGAGAGAGGACGTTTATGTAAACTCCTATTACTGCCGGTCCCAAGAGGACATCTACGAACAGACCGCGTTCACGGCGACGTCACGTAGTTGTCAGGAGTTTTCCGCTGTATCGCGCGCACGGGCTGAAAACGCCTGTAAATATCCAAGCTTGCGATGACCGCGATGCCTGGGCATCTATATGCAAATTAGCAATACACTCCTCCGTACACACATTGCGTGGCTGCCTGATCGGTGAGCTAACCATGAAGCTGCAACCGTTCTCCTACGCTTTCAAAGCGAGAGAGAGAGAGAGAAGGAGTGAGGCAGGGAGGGGGGGGAGCAAGAAGTAGCTATGGAGAGAGGGTGAGGAGGCCACGATACGGCGCGCGCTCTTACACGAACTCACGCGCACGGTCTCGCGGCGCGTGAGTTATGGTGAAGGCGACGCACACCCCGCTTACCCTACCCCGTTCTCGCCGCGAACTGCCGCTGGCCGTCCGCCCCGCGGTCGGCGTATCGCGCGCCCGCTCCGCGCCACACAGCGGCCTCTGGCGGAGGTATAGGGCAGGCAAGGCCTACCCTCATGCCTACCTCGCCTTCGGCCTGCCTGAAAAAGAAACGCGATAGAAGAAGAAAGAATAAAGCGAGGTCTGTGCGCACACTCTCTACCGTAGCCGCTGGGTGCGTCACCGAGACAGGGTGGTAATTACGCGCGCGGGGACCACCGCATCCCCCAGATTAAGACGAAGTAGCGCCCCCTAATGGATCGAGCCGGAAACTTCTCGGCGGCGGCGGCGGCGGAGGACCTCACCCAACGGAGAAGAGACGGCCGGGCCGCTAATCATACGCGCGGATCACGCGAGGCATCATCGCGTGCGTGGCTTACGCGCGCTGCCAGAACCACATCAGCACGCCCGGGTTGCCTCTCTCTCTCTCTCCCAGGCTAACCATTAGATCAATTAGAATCAGTATGTAATGAATTGCGTAATGACGCCGCCGAGCCTTCCCCCTTCTGCGCCATCGCATGTACCAACCGTACGCACTCCAGCCTTCTTTCGGGACCCGGAACAAGACTGTACCTCTCGTCGAACCCGCTTGGGGCCACCCGGTGCCGAAGTCTCCTCGTCCCAAAGTACGCAGACAGTGGACGTGTTTGCGTGGGTTATGTTGCGAACATCGGCAGCAAGTGCAAGGTGATCTCATGGCCGAAGGCGATGTGCACGATTAGTAAGTGGTTTAACCGCAAGCTGGTGATGTATTGGAGAGAAAAAAACGAAAGAAAGAAAACTTCAGGAATAATTGTTTTAGCTCCGTTACCAGCAAAACAACGAGAAACTCCTGGTTGGCTCAGTGTACTTGTCGGTGATAGCTGTGTTGTTTTTCTTGCTCATTTCCACGCACAGCCTCTTCTGCTTCGTCATCCAAACATTAAATGCATTGTTTGGCCATTTTAATCCTGTAATGGATTGTCATTATAAGAATGGTGACAGTCAGCGTGGCTAGGCTGACCAAACCGAGGATGTCGGAAATCATTATTTGTCGTGCATTTAGTGAGGACGTAAACATCGCTTTGTTCTTTAGTTTATAATTCCCACTTTGCTAATGGCGCGTGAAGTCTCACGTGGGACTCGCTCGCTAAATGTCTCACCCTACGCTCTGGGCTTTCACAATCATCCTCCCATCCATTCGGCACATGAGGACATTTAAACGAACTGCACAGCATTTGCTCTTTTCCTTCATCTTTCTATGAGAGCATTAGATTTCTTCAATTATATTACTGCAAAAGGGTGGGGCGGGGGGGGGGGGGGGTCGCGGAGGCGACTGATATCACATTGCCAAGCCAAGTCGTATTGCGCCGCGTCTTGTATGCAAGATAAAAAAAATGAAAAGCTTGTCAAAAAGGTTTGTTTGTTCGTTGGCACGTGAAAAAGTGAGTTTTGGTTTAGATAGGAAAGTAGGATTGGTCTTTAGATCCCCATATGTTTATAGTAACGCGGGCTTATCACTTTACGAATGGCGTCTGCCAGGTGGCTAACTTATCTAGTCAGCGTCAATTCAACTCTGAGATATTGCGTTATTCCGCAATGTTTAGATATTTCAAGCGGGTAACATCAGCAAGTGACGCGCATGAAATGTCTCTTAGTCAGCATCAATATGCTTTTTGCCGGCGAATAAAACTAATGAAGAAAAATATATTTTTGCGATCGCGGCCGCACAAAACAAATTTCACGGAGAAGTAGACCGACAGATTATAAGTTCTCTTGTATTCAAACGGAGTTCTACTTTCAGGTCCTATCTTGCACCTCTAATTGATCTTTTCAGATAATATATGTGGACAGGCTTTTAAAATTTGCATGAGAGACTGCAACGATCCACCGAGCGTATTGTTACGTTTCGCCTACAACGCGCGGTAATGCCGGCGAGGATGCAACGGACGCCGGGGCTTCGTTCAAAGCGGCGGACATTTTGGGCCGTTCGACGCCGCCGCAACGCCTCCCCGCCAAGCGTGTCCAGGCGTGTTTCAGTGCCACGTGTCTGCGTGCGTGTGTGTGTGTGTGCCCACGCTTGTCAAAGCGCGGCAGCCGGGGAGCGGAGCTCCCCAAGTGAGGTGCCAGGAGGTCTGTCCGTCGGCGGGTTGGCGATGCGTCACTACACTCGGCTCACCATGTCTCTCGGCTCGACCGTGCGCGCCGTCGTGGGCTCATGCTCCGCCGTCGCGTGGGCTCATCCCGTGACCTTACTTCTGGCCCGCGACGCCGAGAGTATAAGAGCAGCTGCCCCCGGACGCCAGGAGAGAGGCTCCGATTTGTGCTGTTGAGTTACGTGCTCTCCCGTCTCTCCACTTCGGTCGACCTGACCGGCCGCTCTTTTGCTATGTTAGAATAAACAAGTTGTTCTGTTACCAGTCTTCTCATGCTTTGCCGGGACCTTCGGATGCTTCCAGTGCCCCAGGCCGCCAGGCCAACGCTACCCTTGGGGCTTGCGACCCATTCGCAATAACGGGCGCCAGCACCGAGACCCCAACAACTGGTTGCCAGCGGTGAGATCGCGACAACGGAGGCCAGCAGCGAAGAGATGCGGTTGACTGTATGCTGAGCTGCACAACGACCATCCGGGAGCAGTGCAACGAGCCCTGTGTGATGACTGGTTGCCTGCAGCGGAACGACTGCGCGGAATTCTTGGCTGCGAGGTTTGGTGAGTGCGGGACTTTCTTCTTCTGAGTTTTGCCAGGCTTTTGTTAGTGTCAGAAACAGAGCTGGTAATTGTGGTTGTCGTTGCTGCCGGGTTAGTTTGCGGCAAGACAATAGTAGGCAGTAGAGAAAGCAGCATTCAGAGCAGCCATGTATTTGAAGTCGTTTCGCAAACCGAAATTGCTGGAGCTTGCAAGAGAGTTGGGTCTGGATGTCTCAGACAAACTCAGAAAACCAGAACTGCTAAGGGCTATTCTTGAGTTAGAAGCTGAGGATGACGAGCTGTCGGAATGCCTTGAGACCATTGAGGAGAGGGAGACGGCAAAAAGACAGGAGCGCGAACTTAAAGAGCAAAAAGAGAAACAGTAGCGTGAACTTAAAGAACAAAAAGAGAAAGAAAAAGAAGAGCGCGACCGTCAACACGCTTTGGAAATGAAGCGTCTCGAGTTATAGATGGAACGCGCTCGTAATGGAAGTCAGGCACACGGTGCAGGAGAACGAGTATTGTTCAAAATGACTGACCTGATGCGGCCGTTTAAGCTTGGAGAGGACATTGGTTTGTTCCTGGTTAACTTTGAGCGAACGTGCGAGAAGCAGGGGTTCTCTCGGGAAACGTGGCCACAGCGCTTGCTCACTTTGCTACCCGGCGAGGCGGCCGACGTAGTCGCTCGCTTGGAGAGAGAGGAGGCAGAGGATTTCGACAAAGTGAAATCGAGTCTGCTAAAAAAGTACCGGCTGTCAGCGGAGGCGTTCCGTCGGAAGTTTCGGGAAAATGAGAAAGGCAAAAGTGAGTCATATACAGAGTTTGCGTACAGGCTTATGTCAAACATGCAGGAGTGGCTCAAAGAAGAGAAAGCGTTTGGTGACCACGAGAAAGTTCTGCAGTGTTTCGGGCTAGAACAGTTTTATAGTCGGTTACCTGAGAACGTGCGGTACTGGGTCTTGGATAGGCCAGACGTTAGTACGGTGGCTAGAGCCGCTGAGCTAGCCGAGGAGTTTGTGACGCGTCGGGCTCGCGGAGCTAAGGACGGTCAAAAGGGTGAATTTGGCTCCAAGTTTGAGAGGCCGAAGTTCACACCCATGAGAGCAAAGGGGGATACACGTAGTGCGGATGCGAGTGAAAGCAGTCCGACCAAACGTAAGGAGACGGCGGCAACCGAAGCCGAACGCAGAAAGCGGTTCGAGACGAGGCAAGCGCGCGTTTGTTATACGTGCCAGAAGCCGGGTCACTTTTCAGCGCAGTGTCCAGAAACAAAAACAAAAGTCGTGTTTTTGTCTTTATGCAGCACTGACGAGAACATGAAGCTTCTCGAGCCTTACATGCGAGACCTCCTCGTGAACGGGAAAGAGTGCCGAGTGCTTCGCGATTCCGCAGCTACAATGGATGTAGTTCACCCCTCTTACGTAGAACCCGATATGTTCACGGGTGAGTGCGCATGGATCAAGCAAGCAGTGGAAGCTCATAGCGTGTGTCTGCCGGTAGCAAAAGTGCTTATTGAAGGACCTTTCGGAGCACTTGAGACGGAGGCCGCAGTGTCATCTATGCTGCCCCCCCAGTACCCGTACCTATTTTCGAACAGGTCCGATCACCTCCTGCGCGAGAAGGGGCTTTTGTTTGGTGAGGCTAGCGTTCAGGCCTTAACCAGATCGAAGGTTCGGGAGCTCGCTGCAAAGGCGGTAGTTGCGGGGCCGACGTTGTTGAACGATGAAAAAGGGTCAGAGGCGCAGCAAGCTGGTATTCAGAGCACACCCGAACTGAATAAAATTGAGCCTGTAGCGTTAAAGGCACCAGATACTGGAGAGGAAAATCCCGACACGGGAAAGTTAGAAGAGCTGTCTCCAGATTTGCTCATCGCGCCTACGTCAGACGGACTTAACAGGTTGCTAAAAGTCAGCCGGTCGGCTTTGATAGCCGAGCAAAAGAAGGATGGCAGCCTAGAAAACATACGCTGCATTGTCAAGGAAGGTATCGCCAAGAAAAATGCTCGCTTTGTGGAAAGAGGTGGGGTCCTGTACCGGAAGTATCTAGACCGCAGGGGAGTGGAGTTCGATCAGCTGATCGTGCCTCAATGCTATCGTCAGGATCTGTTGCGCTTGTCGCATGGGGGTTCGTGGTCCGGACACCTAGGAGTTAAGAAAACTAAGGACCGTCTCTTGCAAGAGTACTATTGGCCAGGGTGTTTTCGGGACGCAGACCACTTTGTGAAGACATGCGACACCTGTCAGCGGGTGGGCAAGTCAGGGGACAAATCGAGGGCGCCGTTGAAGTTGGTACCTATCATTACGGAGCCTTTTAGACGGCTCGTTATTGATACAGTGGGACCTCTGCCGGTAACAGCCACGGGGTACCGACACATTTTGACTGTGATCTGCCCAGCGACAAAGTTCCCTGAAGCAGTGCCGCTTAAAGAACTCAGCTCAGTTGAGATAGTCAATGCACTACTGTCCATATTTGCGCGAGTTGGTTTTCCTGCAGAAATCCAGTCAGATCAGGGTACAGTGTTTACTAGCGCTTTGACGACAGCCTTTCTCGAAAGGTGCGGGGTAAAGCTGTTACACAGCTCAGTGCACCACCCCCAGTCGAATTCCGTTGAGAAGCTCCACTCCGTCATGAAGCGCGTGTTGAGAGCATTGTGTTTTGAACATCAAACTGACTGGGAGCTGTGTCTGCCTGGAGTGATGTTTGCATTAAGGACCGCGCCGCATGCGGCTACGGGGTTTTCGCCAGCTGAACTGGTGTACGGTCGCTCGCTGCGATCTCCGCTTCGCATGCTTCGAGAATCATGGGAAGGCAGGGGCGACGACCCAGTCGTGGTAGAGTACGTGCTTAAGCTCCTCGAACGCTTAAGAAGGGCACAGGAGTTGTCAGGTGAAGCAATGGCAGAGGCCCAGCAGAGGGCCAAGGTTTATTATGATCGGACAGCCAGGGCCCGTCGTTTTGAGGTGGGCGATGAGGTCATGATATTGCGCACATCGCTAAAGAACAAACTCGACGTGCAGTGGGAGGGCCCAGCACGGATTGTTCAAAAACTGTCGGACGTTAACTACGTGGTGAGTCTGCCAGGAAAGCGGAAAGCACAGCAAGTTTACCACTGTAATCTGCTCAAACCCTATAAGCAACGGGAAGCAGTGGTGTGCATGATGGTAAACGTTCCCGAAGAGCTTCCGGTCGAGCTTCCGGGACTAGGCTCAGTGACGAACAGGAAAGACACCGATCAAGTCATTAGTGACTTAATAAGTAAAGCATCGCTGTCGCCTGAGCAGAAAACCGAACTACACCAGCTCTTACAAGAGTTTCAAGGTCTGTTCTCTGAGAGGCCTGGTAGGACTTCTGTCCTTACTCATGACATAGAACTTACCTCCCCAGAGCCAGTACGATCCAAGGCGTACCGGGTGTCACCCCGCCAGAGCGATATTATGGAGGCTGAGGTAAAGAAAATGCTACAGCTCGGTGTTATTGAAGCGGGTGAGAGTGATTATACCTCCCCTTTGATTTTAGTTGAGGTACCGGGCAAGGAACCTCGTCCTTGCGTCGACTACCGCAGGCTTAATTCCATCACTAAGGATCAAATTTATCCGATCCCTAACATCGAGGAGCGCCTTGAGAGAGTGAGTAGCGCTCAGTTTATTTCCACCCTAGATCTTGTCAGGGGTTATTGGCAGGTTCCACTTACAGAAGAGGCTAGTAGGTATGCGGCGTTCATTTCACCAATGGGGACATTCCGTCCTAAAGTTTTGAGTTTTGGTTTGAAGAACGCGCCATACTGCTTTTCAAGCCTCATGGATAAAGTGTTGCGGGGACAGCAAGAATTCGCTTTACCGTATCTAGACGACGTAGCGATATTCTCCGCATCCTGGCCTGAGCATATGGCGCACTTGCGGGCAGTGCTAACCCGCCTGCGCGATGCGGGCTTGACAGTCAAGGCTCCCAAGTGCCAGTTAGCACAGGCCGAGGTTGTCTACCTCGGACACGTGATTGGTCGGGGTCGTCGCCGCCCCTCTGAAATAAAGGTGGCCGCTGTGCGAGACTTCCCGCAACCGCGCACGAAGACCGATATTCGGTCGTTCTTAGGTGTCGCCGGCTACTATCAGAGGTACATCCCCAGGTACTCTGATATCGCGGCTCCCCTAACGGATGCTCTAAGAAAGACAGAGCCGCAAACAGTCGTCTGGGATGAGACAAAGGAAAGAGCTTTTAGCGCCCTAAAGAGCGCCCTAACAAGCCAGCCTGTGCTACGATCGCCCGACTACACAAAAGGGTTCGTTGTTCAGTGTGATGCTAGTGAGCGAGGCATGGGCGTTGTACTGTGCCAACGGGAAAATGGAGAAGTAGAACACCCCGTCCTGTATGCTAGTCGTAAGCTGACGAGTCGTGAGCAGGCGTATAGCGCCACCGAGAAAGTGTGTGCGTGTATCGTGTGGGCCGTTCAGAAATTGTCATGTTACCTAGCCGGCTCGAGGTTTATCATTGAAACGGATCACTGCCCTCTCCAATGGCTGCAGACCATCTCTCCCAAAAATGGCCGCCTCCTGCGCTGGAGCCTCGCTTTGCAACAATATTCCTTTGAGGTACGTTACAAAAAGGGGAGTCTCAACGGTAACGCCGATGGCTTAAGTCGAAGCCCCTAACGTGGGAATCAGCCTCAAAATTGCTTGTTACTGATGTTTTTCTTCCTGAGGCAGGATTTTTAACTATTGCTTTCGTGTAGTGTTTCAAAGTGATGATGTGCTTTCTAGTGCAATTTTCCGATTTGTGGACGCGTTCTGAGTGCTGCTAAACTACTGTAAGGAACTAGGCAGCAGTATAAAAGGGGAAAGAGCCTGGCAGGGCTTAGTGAGGGTTGTGCCGTGCTTGCTGACTGAGCGGTTGACTTTCGGCGTAGTTCTAACGCTTGCCGGAAACGAGAACAAAAATGTCAACTCTCCCGAAGTCACTTTGCAGTGTCCTGTGTGCACCTGAACGTGAGAACGAGGCCTTCTCTGTGCGCTGCGCTCAAGAAACGCCAAAGGACGCCCGACTTCGGTTATGAGCATCATCGAGCGACATCCCTCCGGACAGCGGATGCAGTCCCCTGACCATCGGGATCTCCTTCCCCCGGCGGGGCGGTCTGTTACGTTTCGCCTACAACGCGCGGTAATGCCGGCGCGGATGCAACGGACGCCGGGGCTTCGTTCAAAGCGGCGGACATTTTGGGCCGTTCGACGCCGCCGCAACGCCTCCCCGCCAAGCGTGTGCAGGCGTGTTTCAGTGCCACGTGTCTGCGTGCGTGTGTGTGTGTGTGCCCACGCTTGTCAAAGCGCGGCAGCCGGGGAGCGGAGCTCCCCAAGTGAGGTGCCAGGAGGTCTGTCCGTCGGCGGGTTGGCGATGCGTCACTACACTCGGCTCACCATGTCTCTCGGCTCGACCGTGCGCGCCGTCGTGGGCTCATGCTCCGCCGTCGCGTGGGCTCATCCCGTGACCTTACTTCTGGCCCGCGACGCCGAGAGTATAAGAGCAGCTGCCCCCGGACGCCAGGAGAGAGGCTCCGATTTGTGCTGTTGAGTTACGTGCTCTCCCGTCTCTCCACTTCGGTCGACCTGACCGGCCGCTCTTTTGCTATGTTAGAATAAACAAGTTGTTCTGTTACCAGTCTTCTCATGCTTTGCCGGGACCTTCGGATGCTTCCAGTGCCCCAGGCCGCCAGGCCAACGCTACCCTTGGGGCTTGCGACCCATTCGCAATAACGGGCGCCAGCACCGAGACCCCAACAGTATGAAGAAGTTTTAGAGATTGATTTTTGATTGCCGAGCTTCATGCGCATTTTTCTTTCCATATTTCGCTGTCATTTTCCCTGACAGTACCTTTTCTATTATTTTTTCTCTGAATTCTAACGTAATTTTGCTTTGTTAATACGCTGTTAAAACGACGGTTCAATGCATTGGTTCAAAGCATCTACTTATACAGATACTAAACAGAAGTTCTGGCTGCATGCTTAGTTGATCAACTTACAGGCCGATAAACCATTATCATTTCCCCGCATTCTGGGAAACGGCCGCCAAGCGTCGACATTCTCATATCTCTTACCTGTGGGAGACGCGCCTATATATATCTGCAAAATACAGCTAGCGATGTTTATGGACAAATGTTATGGCGCAGAGTCAATCATGAGTGTCTTGCGATGGAGCATCCTTGAAGAGAGAGAGTGAGAGAAATACTTTATTTCTCAAATAACGATCAACTCAAAACTACCTGTAGTATTATACCTCATCGCCGCTCTGATAAATTTTTCCAACTTGACCCGCACAGGTTGGTTGTCCGAGTCAGCCACACAGCCATGGGTGTGGAGAAAATGAATGACGTGGAAAGTCTGGGCAGGGTCGATGCTGCCGATGTTGGACACTGCCTTATAGTATATATCCTTGAGAGTTGTTAAACTGAAATCATCCAAACGTAAGGACAGTTGATAACCTATAATTTCAAATGTAAGCTGTTTCAGTGTGCCGATAATACATCACTCGCACTTGAGGTGCCTCACGGCACAAAAGGGACGAACTTGCTTCAAGCGAACATCAGCAAAATATTGTAGGGTTGTACTGAAAATTTAATTTATGTAAAGCTTCAGACAACGAACCTGAATTGTTTTTTAAAAGCAGTCGTAAGGTTATTTCTCTTCGGTTTGTTCCCGGCCGCATTGCGATGGGGGCGGAATACAATAAACGCTCGTGCACCGTTCACTGAGTACACGTTAAAGAACCTGAGGTGGCGAAAATTAATCCGGACTCTCCCAATAGGGTGTGCCTCATAACCAGATGGTGGTTTGGTCACACGAAACCGCATAGTCAACTTTTCATAAGGTTATTTCTATTCGACTACCTATATATCTTCATTTTTTTTTTTTATGTACCCCTGGTAAATGTAAATATATCTTTGCAGTTTGAGGATGTTGTCAGTGCACTTCGATACTCTGTTTTAATGAAACTTTACGTAGTTTTTGCGGTTTACTGATGTCTTTAAATGCTTTGTGGCTACTGCTACTATATATGCGGCACAACATAGAGAAAAAAAATACAAGTCTAACTAATAGCCTAACCATGCGGGGGAATTTAAGTCGGTATAATGAAGGATTCCGCTCACCCGACGCTACTCCTTCCTTATCATCATCATTCACGGGCGGCTGATCCCGGTGATAACACGTATTACAGCATTTTGTCAACAAAAATCTCAATGTGAACGCGACAACGATACGCGTTACGCCGAATGACCTTTGGTATTGAATTTTGAAATCGATTACTGCATTCAAAACTTGTCGAGAACGGCCGGGCCACTTCATACGAGAAGCAAGGCTTATGCACGGGCTATTTGGTATTCTCTATAGAGCAGTATTGAAGCTGGACAAGCAGGCGGCTACAACGATTGTTCGTATTTCCCCTGGTCGTCCGCGTCGTCTTTTCGCATTCCAGCTCTGCTCAACCATAGAAGGAGGGTGCTTGAAGTTCTTTTGCGCAGGCGTGTGCTATATTTATTAGTGCGATAAGCTCAGAATCCGGGTACCTTATGTAACAGCATTGCGAACTAGGGTTGCCAACTCTTGGGTTTATGTAGTCGGGAAGGGGGGGGGGGGGGGGAGGGTTAGTAGGGAGGAGGGATGACGGCGACAACTGACCTTGTCAGTGCCAGGAGCCGCCAGTCTCTATGTGCAACAAACTTGCACAAATTGTTTTTAGCTCAACCGTGTCGTGATTTACGACAAGAAAGATGACTGACACGGCTACCAGTACAGATAGAGGCACTGCGAGCGGCCAGGGTCTACGAGAGAATTATAGAATCGCGACAAAAGCGAAACCGCCTCTATGTTTATGACTATGCAACGGCTGACAAAAGAGAAGAATGTGCCACCAAGCTGTCAGGAATTATGAAAATGAAACCTGGTTTATTTATTGTTATTTAGTAGAGAGAAAAAAAAAAGAAATATTCCGGACATTTGACCGTCCCGCCTGGGTCATGTGGAACCGGGATATTTACTCATGAGGAGTTGCCCGCTAAAGTTTTGACGGTTGGCAACCCTATATATTACGAACCCGGCTCCTGGCAGGACCTCAACTCACAAAAACTTTCTTACGGAAAAAACTGTCCATGAGTATACAAATGCACGTACCCATTTCATAGCCATGGCTCCTGCCCTTATCGTGAAGCTCTTACATATACCGAATGCAGTATAACATAGTTCTGGACAGCTCATGCATTTACTGTCCTTGGCTGTATATCTCTATAGCTTGCAGGCGCTTGGCCTACGTAAGCGTATCGAAATTTCAAAACCCGCCAGGTACGTTAAGAAACAGTGAGGCGCCTGTGGGACACGGCTTCTCTTACATCGCCTTCCGCAGCGAGAAATGTGCCAGCTATCTCGTATGTTCTTCGATATCTCCGGCCTCGCTGTCTTTTGTAGGTTTACACCGTATACCGCTATCTGTAATGTGTCCTGGCTTTAGTGATCCAGGCTACACGATCCGCTCCTTGTCTACGCTGTTTATTACTCGGCGTCAAAGTTCGGACCTACGAAACTCTCTAGAAGAAAGTAGCGGCAAGTTCCCACGTGGGTGAAGCGAATAGTTTCCCTTAATCGATGGTTGAAAGCAGCGTGAAAAATACTCTTCTAATCGGAGGGGTGCCTCGAGCAAGCTCTAAGGCGTGCTCGTATCTTAGCAGCAAGCGCGTGTAGCGCCACAAACGTTTTCTTATTCGTTTCCCGCAGCGCTATCCCTAGCTCAGATGAGCCGACGTCAACTCACCGAAATTTCGGCGTTGCCCCATCTTGCATTTCTTTTCCTCGATAATCAATTTGTTGTTGCTTTCAGGCAGCGAGATCCCATCTGTCTATGCTGTAGCAAAAAGACAGAGACTTGAAGGGTTCAATAGTGGCCGACCAAAATAAGAGTAAGCCTGTAGTCAACGCTTTGACAAGCGTACCTGTTTTCGTAAGGACAAACAGATTTGTTGCCTCCTGACGAAGATTAGTTCCCTTGCCGAAACGTTTGCTCCAAGCTGAGTATTATGTTGTTTGCTCATTGTTGGTCGCGTAAATATATCTTGCCCATGTGCTGAAGAGGAAGTAGGAGGAAAAAGAAATTTTCAAATTTCGGCTTGTTTTCCGGGGTTACAAATTCATAACGAGATCTATAGATAATGTAATACAACCTAACGAATTGGTATGTAGACTTGTCGTGGTTATGTCTGCGTGTGTCGTTTGCTGCCTCCGCAAGATTGACCTTTTCGACAAATTAAATCATCACTGCAGAGTTGTTTGCCATGAGTCGGCCAGTTACTCCTCCTGTGTTCATGGCTGAATTTAGAATTTGTTAAATATATATTTTTTAAATAGTTTCTTGTATAGGAACTCCTGCAGCGTATATGCTAAGATTATATGCACTCCAGAGTGAATTATAAGCCCTGTACTTCACAAAGAAAGTGAAAAAAGATTTACTCATCCTGGTTTCTTATGTATTTATTATTATTATTTTATGGCAAAGCTGCTGCTTCATGCAATGATGCAATGCTTTAGCTTTATTTGTATTCGACTCTCTTGACTTTGTGTCGGTGACTATTGAGAAGTGTTCCCAGGGCAATTAAATCCTTCGGTGACTCTCTTTTATCATCATAAAGTGAAATACCGCGAATTACTTCCTCTCACACGCGATTTGCATAATAAATCCTATCGGGACAACAAGCTTTTAAGCTTGAATAAGCTGACTTGCATCAGCGGCATGGATTGTGACGACAAGTCAGTGGTCGGCCTGTTATCGCCCAGAAATTAAAAATAGAACTGCATCATTCTTTTTTTCTTTTGCAGCGACCGCGCCTACATGTTGGCTTTGGTCATTACACAACCGCCGAAAAATTATTTCAATTTAATTTCTACAATTTCATGTGAAGTGTCGATCGAGTCCTTTCAAAAATTCAGTGGTCATAAAAGTACCCCATTTGCAATCGGTATGTGCAACTGCGAACAATAAAAATATAGATGCCGCACCATAAAGTGTATAGGCAAGTTCATGTACGAGCTCAGCAGAACAGATGTATACGTGCTTCATGTTCCAACGTTATTCTTACAGATTCAAAATCTGCCCTTCAAAGGTTAGAGCACGGGTTCCCTACTGATGCCTTATGTCTTAGCTCCCTACGCTCGGTGCACAATCTCCATATCAAAGGCTTCTCCATACGTTTCCAATGGGTGCCCTCGCACACAGGTATCATAGGCAACGAGATGGCGGACAGCCTCGCCCATAGAGCGCTGTCTGGGGATCCATTGAGAAGAGTGCCTCAAGACGACAACAGACTCTTCAGAGAAGCAGTGTTGTGCCACCTCAGTTCTTTGTGGAGCTCACCTCACAAGCCATGTGTGATCAAGGGCCTCAAAAGAAACCAAGCCACTTTACTGCTCCGCATTCGCACGGGCTCTGCTCGAACCCCTGCGTGGATGTATAAGACTGGCCTGGCGTTATCACCATTATGTTCAACGTGTGGTGTGTGCGGTGACATAGAACATTACCTAATGTGCTGTACTGTGTATAACGCGGAAAGGAGGGTGTTATTCGGGTCCCTCAAGAAGACAGGAGTTCCTCACAGCTCTTTTCAAGACATTGTTTTCCCGCGCGGGAACCGGTTGTGTAGGAAGGAGGTCTCTCGCCTTCTTTTAAATTACCTACAGGACACAGATTTGGCCTCCACATGGTGAACTGAGGAGTGACCATTTGTATTTTGTGTGGTCTTTGTTTAATTATGTGATTTACTTATTTTAAGTGTCGCTACGGTGGAGCAATTGCCGGCAGCAACTGCAAGGCTAATCCCACCAGTAGCCTACAACAACTCAACTCAACTCAACTCCAACGAGGTGCAATCCGCCGCTACGTTGGCCATGCAGAGCGACAGCCTTGCGGAATTACTCCGATCATCAGCACTCGCTCATTCAATATCGTGCAAACTTCGCGGCACCCTGACCACCGGTGAAATGTTAAAACCCGGGACGTTTGATGCGTGGCTCGAACTGCGATGTGGGGGCCCAGAGCGTCCAGCTAGCCAGAGCTATAGGACATAGTCTTGCAGGAAGAGATGGCCAACCTTAGTTGTTCCAAGCGGTCTCGCTGTCATTCCCGGGAACAGCTGACCTAAAGTGTCCGCGTCTACACATAGCATAAAAAATTAGGAGACTGTAACGGTCATTCTGCACCTAATCCGGCTAAAGCCGGATTAGAAGCAGCAAACTCAAAACCACAACGTTTCCTACAAGGCTTACTAGAGTGAACTCTGGCACATGTGTCCACGAAGCTGCAAGTGTGCCGTTGCCATCATGGGAAAGATGAACAGGTTTGCCTAATTTAAACTTCGTTCATTTGACTGCAAACGGCTTTGCGACTTTGCCAATAGATCATTTTCAACAAAACATTGCGTTAATTACGCAGCATTTCGCATTTTTTGCGCATGTGTACAGAGAAATTACGCGTATGTGACATTATGCAAGGGGGCCTGTTGCAGCGTTTAGAAAACGATGAGTGCTCGGGAAATTATAGTTTGCGAGCTGTAGAACAGTGGATCGATGAAAACTAGAAGGAACACAAAAGATCAAATTCAGGGAACAAGCTTCGCTTTTAATACATATAGACAGTTTCACTTTTCGTCACTCGCGAAAAGAAAAGTACAAACACTTCATTTTCTTGATTTTTACAAGGAGATCATTGGTGGCACATAATGTGAAGAGCCTATTTACACTAACAATAATTACAACGGATGAGCAGCTAGCTGGGAACTGAACGCGAACTATGACGAACGGGAAAGGAACGTTGCATCTATAGCCCTCGTGTAACTTGTCTTTGGCTATCAGCTGTGTGACGAGGCACTGAGCGGCGATGAGCAGTAAGTGGAACAAGCACTTGAGCGCCATTCACAGCCACAATTCTAGGGAACTAAAATGTCAGTCAGCGTCACACTGTCCACTCACGGCGACTAACGACAACGAGCAAAGAAAAAAGAAAAGAAAGAAAACGAGTCATTTGGAACTAAAGTGTAGCCACGTTCACTGTGTGCAGGCACTTTCTGCTTTTCCGATTGGCACAGTGTCTCGGCAACCAGAGGTAACGCGAATGCACACACTTGTCTGTAAGTACAATGAAAGTGGTGCCATGTCCTTATTTCTTCTGGCGATCAGTGCACGGAAGGAGTTCATTCTTCAATGGTTTCACATCACGCACACAAGGTTCCGGAACCGTGGAGGTAGCAGATGATGTCAGGGCTTGAAAGACGCCCTTGACACGCCTGCGCAGCGCAAGCAGGAACGTTAACCAATTTATGGCTGCGACGGGCTTGTATTCGTTGTATCGCTGCGAACCAGCGAGACGTCGCGTGCTGGCGCACAGCTGTTCGCTGGGAAAAGTCTTTGGCTGAACCGCTAACTGGGCCAGGCACAGACATCGATAGCGGCCGTCTTGTCGAGGCGTCGCCGAGGCCACAAGGAACATGCGCCGAAGCAGCGTCTATACACAGCTAAGCGTGTCGACTTGAATCCATGGTCCGCGTTTGGTTTTTTGCGAACTTGTGTTCCGCGCAACAGACGACACGAAACGTGAGTCTTCGAAGGTGTTGCATACACAACACTGACCACTAGCTAATGCGGCACGTCTGCCTCTTGCTCCTGCCCGTACATTGCTTTTTCGAGTCCTCGCCTTACACGAGTAGCCGTCGTCAGACGACCGGAGAGAGGTCGGCTTCACTGCGAGTCGCCGCCGTCTTCGGAGTCCGTGTCCGGCGTCCGAATGCCGTGTGTGAGCGCGTGTCGGCGCAGGTCGCAGTTTCGGCGGAACACCTTGCCGCAGGCGGGGCAGTGGTACGGCTTGATGTCCGTGTGCGTGAGCAGGTGCGTCTTGAGGTTCGAGCGCTGGTTGAAGCTGCGGCCGCACGTGGGGCACTTGTGCGGCGAGTCGTCCAGGTGCAGGATGCGGTGCACGGCCAGGGTGCGCGACTGGCAGAAGCCCTTGCCGCACTCCCCGCACTTGAACGGCTTCTCCTTCGAGTGGATGTACCTGCGCAGAAGAGGGAAAGGTCGAGGTCAGCCCGCAAGTCAACAACTACACACACACACACACACACCAAGAAAGAAAAGGAGACTGCACAGCTGCACGCGCGTGTCCTGTTTATGGGCACGCTGCGCAAACACATCGTTGAACAAGCTGGGACCAGACAAGTGGCGCACGCATGCGCACAAAGTATAACAATGGAACACTACATATACTATATACAGTTATTCGTCAGATGTATGCGGGCTTGGGTGGCGTGGGTGAGCGAGGACTTTTGCTGGGACGTGCTTGCAGAGCTCACGAGGCTCTGTATCGCTCCGATGTCGTGTATGTTGCGTAATAGTCAACTTGCGAAAAAAAAATTGAAAGCAAGAATGAGGGTTTTTTATCTTCGAAGGATTACATCGCTAGATTATGCAATGGGAGCGTCGCTTCGAGGCTATTCAGCTCGCACGCGCGTGGGTCTCACTCGTGGCGGCTCCTTGACTTCTGATAAGGAGTGCACCGAGAGCGGAGAAGAAAGATAAAAAAAAAAAAGAAGACGCAATGCAAGGATATGGAAGGGAAAGAGTAAACTTTGGAAACGCTCCCGATAGCGATATCCGCTGTGCAGCGTACCGCTTCGGAAGATTTACAACCCTGCTGCGAAGGTAGGTAGGCACGTAGACCGCTGGAGCGTCTCGCGGAAGCCGTCGCCGTCGACGGCGACGGCAACCCCGAGGTCAGACGGAAAATTTTCGTAATGCTCCGGAGTGGCGAACAAATGCGCGCTGGCGAAGAAAGAAAGCCAAGGATGGCGACGTAAACCGCAACAGCGAAAAAAAAAAATAAGACGGCTTCTGGTGCAGCTAGCTATATCGTCGAACACCCAGCTCATGCAAAGATGGCGGAGAAGCCCTCTTCTTTTTTTTTTTTTTCCGCCGGGTTCCGCGGTTTGCGTATGCTTATCGCTTGCGGCGCTGACTCCGCTATCTCACGCGGCGAAACCAGACGTTGCCGCGGACGGACTCGCGCGGTACTTTAAGCAATAGGGCAGGCCGAATTGGCAGTTAGCCTAATCACTTCCATCCTTCTTCGAGGGAAGAGCCATGCCAGCTGTGGTAACAACAGCCCCCTAACTGCCGGGACCTTTCGGTATTCGCTTTTCCCACTGCTGTGGTCGCAACAATGCTAATGGCCCTCGTAAAGATCCAGGATAGAGGGCGCCACATGGATCTTCTCCGGCTTTTAGAAAAAGGAGAACGCGCGCAGGAATACCCCGCGCGCAGGGGTTCTGATGTGACGCTTGTTGGGTAGTTTTGAACCGCAGCGTGAGTTATTGCCCGGTTTTACGCGCGCAGGAGTGTATAGGAATGTCTACATCGGCTAAAGTGGAACTGATTGTATTCAGCAGCAGAAACAAGGCATATACTGTGTTGCACAGACCAGCAGAAAGAAATTCGAGGGAGAATGGGATAATACGGAACAGCCTTTTTTTTCTTTTTCATAGAGGTCGTGTAGCGAGAAGCATCGCTCCAAAAAAAAAATAGAGAGTGCGAAGGAAAGAGACAGAGATAAGGATGCGCCCAACAAGAGAAAGGTGCCGACATGAGGCGTCTTTGCAGAGTCAAAGAGTTGCCCGAGACGGGCTAAGGAAAAGATCGCCGCAAACGAAGGGGTTCGGATTTTTTTTTTTTCCCACGTTGCTCAACAGCTCCCTGCAGCGAAAAAAAAAAAGATATGCTTAGAGGGCCGTGTAACATTCTCACAATGACCGGGCACTGCTTCTTTCTTGCGGACTACCCGGCGGCAACACTTTGCGGGCTTATCGCGACGCCGCGGCGCGCTTCTCAAAAAGTGTCACGCTCGACAACGGGTTGGCCCTCAACTCTTCCCTGCCGCGCGCACCCAACGCTTCGAATGACTTTGAAAAGAAAAGAAGAAGAACAAGGAGCCGCGAGAGCGACCACACGCATTTTTTTCCCCCGTCCCTCGTCTCTTCGCGTTTTTTTAGCAATTATAGAAGTCGGAACAGTGACCCATGCTTCCCGAGTGTCACCAAAAGGTTGCCTCGGGGTTGTTCCCGACCGCGTAAGCCCAAAAAGCCGACTGTGCTGTACGTGAAAAAGGAAAAAAAAGAAAGAAAGAACGTGTGGGCGGAAGGGGGACAGGAGTCGTGACGGCAATTTGTGTGCAGCTCCTTTTTTTTTTTTTTTTTTTTCTGTCGGGTGGCTTCGACGTTTTTTTAGCAATTACGGAAAGCGCGTTGGCGCCGGCATACACAAGTTCGTTCTTTCGTCTCCTCCCCACACACACATAGAAAAAAAAGTGTTCATTTTTTTCCCGTCGTGATGGCTTCTCCCGGCTTCCCTCTCAACAGCGTTTTCGTTCAGTGTTTTTTCTTTCTCTCCGTCTTTTCCCTTCGTCGTTGCTAGTCAGAATTTCCTATAGGAGGCCGCTTACAAGAAGAAGAAGGAAAAAAAGCCTTTGTTGACAGCGTCACCGGTTGAACCCTTTCGTCAGTGCGGCGCCTCTTCTGTGAAATCGAGACGAAAGGGGTCGCAAATTGGGATAAAAGGGGCTCTTTTCCCACGCCAGCAAAAGAAGAAAGGGGGAGGGGGAGGGGGAAGGCGCCGTCGGCACACACGTTTGAAGTGGTGGAGTCGTGGCCCGCGTCGTGAATGCCTCAACTAGTGTCCTTCGCTTAGAAAACACCTTCGAACCGTCTGACTTTTCTATCAGCAGGCGACAACACGTGCAGGCGCCGTCGTTGACCTTTGGCGTTACTTTAAATTTGTTTTTCCTTTCGTTCTTACTCTGGGTGTTCGTAAATGTCTCGCGCGCACGCCTTCGACATTTGCCAGTGAAAAAGTACGGAAGGGATCTACACAAAATTAGTTAACCAGAAGAAATATAGGCTGAGACACTGCAGAAGCCAGGCAATCGATCCGACGTTGCGGCGTAAGAAAGTCGAGAAGGAAAATGTGCTTATTTCTAAATGTCTCGTACAATAGATTTGTTTGCAACGAACTACCTACATGCTTTCTGCTGTTTTGGTGCCTTACAAATTACAAGTAATGTTTTTGCACACTATAAAAAAATATCTATATTAGGAAAGGAGTTCGTGCGCTAGATTTGTTCAAGAGATCAAATTTGTTCAATATATCATGAGTCAGCCAGTCGGCGAGCCTATGTAGTAAATGTTGCAGGCCAATGACCAACAGTTACACTAGAACGAAACACTTTAGAATGTGAATTAGAAGTCGTAATGCTTTGGCATTGTGCAAAAGAATCGGCGCGTCATTTTGTGACTGCATGTATTTGGACATTTTTTTTTTTTGACACACACACAAATGCCCATCTATGTCGAGTATATAGCGCCGAAAACGAAGTTTTACGCTCATGGCACTGGTAGTATCGACAAACATCTCCTCAGAAAGATCGTCTAATTCAAAAAGCTCTTCGTTCCAAATACCTCTTTGTTATTGGCCAGCCGCCTTAGATATGATAATAGGTTGTAGCTTTCCCAGTTCTCAGATAAGTGTCCCTGAGAATTACCGCTATTGCGTATACGAAGTGCTACTTGAATATCGACACTGAAGTGAAAAACGAAGAATGCGCTTACAGTACATAATAAAGGATAGCGTGTAACGCACCTGTGGTCCCTGAGGTGGTCCTGGCGGCGGAACGCCTTGTGGCAGATGTCGCACGTGTACGGCCGCTCGTCGGTGTGCGTGCGCTCGTGGATGAGCAGGTTGTAGGACTTGGTGAAGCGGCGCTGGCAGAACTTGCAGATGAACTCCTTCTTGGGCCTCGACGGCGCCCGGTACCGGACGGGCCTGAGTCCAGCCGCCGCGCTGGCCAGGAGAGCCGCCGAAGAAGGCGAAGGCGGTATCGTCGAGGAGCCGGGCTGGGACGAGGCGAACCTCTTCTCTAGCCTGTGGAGGCTTCCGGCGCGGCTCGTCATGGCGGCGGCGCCCATTTGCCGCTGTTGCTGCTGTTGCTGGTGGTGATGGTACATCTGCTCCAGCACGAAAGACCTGTACGGCGCCGGTAGCGAACTCGCCGTGGGCACTGCCGGCCGTTGTTCATCTTCGGTCGCCGACTCTTCGTCGGGCGCCGTCGCAGACTCTGCGAGCCTGCTGAAGTCGAATTTCTTTCGCGGCCTCGGCGCAGGCGTTGCAGCCGCGGGCGCGGCGAGCTCCGGGATTCTGGAATGGTGGTTCGGGCCGGACGCCGGTGACGTCACGATGGCTGTGGACATGTGGGCCGGCGGCGGAAGCGTCGGCGGCGTTGGCAGCGCCACCAGAGGGTGCTGCTGCGACTGGTGGTGGTGGTGGTGGTGGACGAATGCCGAGAAGGCGGCGGGGTTCTGCACGGGGAGGAGCGGCACGGGAACCACGACGGACGGCGAACCCGGCTGGCTGCCGCCGTGCGGGGGCGACGGAGGGCCGACGCAGTACGCCTTTGGGGCCGAGCCCGGGCTCAGGCACAGCGAGGTTGAGCTGCACGGGGGCATGGCCGGAAGGCCGGTGACGCTGCCGCAGAGGTGCGATTCGGGAGTCAGGGGTGGAGTGGGCAGGCAGCGATCGTGGGCTGCGAAGGACAAGACACACGGTCAGTTAATTACACAGTGAACAACGAGACATGTAGGCTTTTCTCGCTTATCCAAAACTAGGTATAGTGCTTTAAAACATAAATGTACATTCACGCTGCAAAGGAAGTAGCAGGCGGTCTAATTGGTATGAATTCACGGTAACTTCTTAGGGGCGACAAACCGCAAAACGTATACACGGTAAATGCTGTCTCATCAGTATAGTACGATCGCGTAATGAACGAGAACGTAGACAGAATAAATCTGGGAAGATACATTTTTCTTTCTTGGAACTTTGCACTTTAGACACGCAAAACGTCAGCAGTTCCTTCCTTTCATATACAGGCATTGCACTTCGTGTATAGCAACAGCTCTGGTAAAATACACATACACGCGCGAAGCCGCAGCGACATTTACTGCTGTTCTTGGGAAAACTCTATAAACAACCAAATGCTCTATACTCTTTCTATAGATTTCGATCGAGCTATACAGCTCGATCGGAATGCTCACAGAAATTAAATGAGTACAACTCCCATTGTCATGTACTATGCTGATCGAAGTTAGAAGGAAAGGGGGCCTAGCTGATTAGGAGTCATCTTAAACTGCACAGAACAACGCAAAAGCAAACACTGATATTTTATCAAGGAAAGCTCATACCAACACATATATAAGAACTGAAGTCCCGTAAAAACCCGGTCATGCACAGGACAGCAGGGTATACAAGCTGAATGAGGGTGCAATGCGAAACACTGTCGGCCGTTACAAATAGTAGCTAAAGCATATATGACAACCTGTCGACAAACCATAATGTGCTCGGGGCGCCCCACCAGCCGACCTTGGACAAGAATGAACGCAGTATATATACAGTACAGGTATAGCGGGCCACGCCACACGCATCGACAACTACGTGCGTGCGGATTACGCGCGCTATACACCACACATTAACAAAGAAAAGAAAAGAAAAAAGCTAAGCGCTGTGTGTCTCGCCCTCCAGTTTTCCTCGTTGTACGCAGGTGCGCATTCAGCAACAGCAGCAGCAGCATCACCTTCGCAAAAGCGCGCCGCATATACGTATCGCCGACAGGTTCAATCTGGCGGAGGCCGAGTTCGCTCTGCGACGCATTATTATTAGACCGCTATCTCAGCGCCCTGGCAATTATCTCTCGCCGGCGGCGAAACGGAACGGAATGGGCCTGCTTATACCCGCTTCGAGATTACTTCGCGCGGCCACCGCTGGGGACGCATGGCTACTCGTTTCTATAGGCTTTCATGCATTTCTGTTTCGCTTCTCTTACATACTCGCTCCACGCGTATCGGCCAGAACTTATAGATGTCGCTTTTTGTGTGTAGTGTCTTGCGCGCATGCTCATTCAAGTATCGGAGCCGCGCCCACGGATGCCGTGTGCGCCCAAAGAGATTTCAGGATCCGCTTTCGGCGAGCCGGCCTATAAGCCACAGACGGAGCCACTGGCGAAGAAACCTCTGCGCTGCGCGCAACTTGGCCCTTCTTTCCCGATCCGGTCGGTCTAATTGGAGTGATTGATTGCGCGCTCCCCTCCGGCACGGGGGCTCGCGATGCATGCACGTATACGCGAATACACGCCCCGAACCCCCTTGACGTTTCTGCATAACGGATCGCGTCGCGCTGCCGGACAAGGCGGACTTCGCGTAGATACAATAAAGTCCAACTGTGATTTACTGCTCGTTACTTTTCGAGGGCGCTTGAATGCGAAAGCAGCAGGC
Organism: Dermacentor andersoni; assembly: GCF_023375885.2. Classification (NCBI taxonomy): domain Eukaryota; kingdom Metazoa; phylum Arthropoda; class Arachnida; order Ixodida; family Ixodidae; genus Dermacentor; species Dermacentor andersoni. The sequence continues at coordinate 47,043,191 of NC_092819.1, read as the reverse complement.
GTACAGTCCTCGTCTTTGAAACAGAGTTGCCGTCACCCACTGTGTCTGCATACAGATGTATAGTAATGAACCGCGCGCGTCGAAAGGTGTTGTTGCTTTATGGTGACATTAATTTTGGCAGCGTTAGTTTGGAAAGCTAGAATATGCAGCCAGAAAAGTACCATATTGTGTGAAATATAAGCACACATGCTTATATTTCAGGATTACAACGCTGTATACATATTACACAATGAAGAAACGTAAGAATCGTGCAAGTCTTCAGGAACAAATCAATTTTAGTGAGTCATTATTACTTAGTGGTGCTATTTACATTACTTAGTGGTGCTAGTTACATTACTTAGTGGTGCTGGGAACGTGACACGCGACTCATTATGCTGGATTTGTGGCCAGCGCTGTACCACTTGGCCTCAAATTTGGTGCAAATGGCTGTTGATGAGACTATCCTGACCTGAAAGACAATAGTGCATGCACTATGATAGGCATTCTTTTAGATTGTGCCTACGTGCTCGGTATGGTTAGCATAACATAAGACATAAGGCCAACATATATATAGAAGCGCGATAGAGCGACCGTTTTGTCAACATAGCCGCGACAGTGAGCTGTTAGTGCAATCGATAAATATCAGCCGAAAACAGGTACACGCTTTGTTCCACACACGTGTTATAAGCGCTAGAGGACGACGTTCCTAAACTATTAGACCTGCCATACAGGGTTCGCATATTAATTTTCATGCAAGCCGAGGATACTGCAACGCGGCTCATGAACCACGCTGCATGCTACGGTAAACGAGAGGTCTCATGAGACCGCTGTTTACGGTTTGAACACAAACGAAACCTTTGCTCGGACATCTCGGCAAACTGCCGCCACACTTCATGATGTCACCATAAGATGATGTGGTGCTGAATGGCTGTGAACACGATGCGAAAGAAGTTTCAAGGAAATGGAGTTCAGCTCGAGCAGGACTCGTCGCTTGGTCCTCAAGTGCAAGAGCTATATATATGCAGATCAAAACGTCGTCACAAGGTTTCCTCTTTATACTTGTGTTTCTTTCTTGTTCTTTTCCTTTCAGCAGCCTATTACCCTTGTCCTGCGCCAACGGATTCCAACTTGCGCCTGCGAATTTTCTAACTCCATCACCCCATCGCTATACTAACCTAAACGAAAAGAAAAGAAAGGACAAGGAAAAGCTAAAGAAAGGATAAAGGAGAAGAGGGCGTGTCACAAAAGAGACAAGCCAAAAACAAGGATGTTGCTACAGTTCGTACGTGGAAACATTTCGGCGACGAACGCCCACAGTGCACACGCCACGTACCTCCCTTCCCACCGGTTCATCCTCTTCGCATCCCCATTCGTACGCCTTCGAATAATAGCAAATAATGGCAGGTGCCCGCCGCTCGGGTATTTATAATAACGCTGATTCGATGCGGCCGTTCAATCATGCGGATCCCTAATAATCGCCATCGTCGTCTTCGTATAGCGCACGCGCCGCGACCATGCATACCTGGGTAAGGGTTGGCAGGCAGGTGGGGTACAGCTGAGTGGTGGGGGGGGGGGGGGGGGATGAGGGGTAAGGGGTGTTTGACAACGCTGCCGACTGCGCAGGAGCAGCACGAGTTTCTGCGGCGGCACGCCGACGATCGCGGGGTGGGTCGCTCCGTGGGTTGGTCTGGTCCGCGGTGAACCCGCCTCCCGAGGGAGAGGCTGGTGGGAGAGGACGCCGCAGCTACCACCGTCCTTCTAGAAGCACGCTCTCTCTTTCTCTCCCCTTCCCCCTTTGAGCACGCGCCGACGGTGCGCGCTATCGGAGCCCGATAACGTGGCACGCCTCGAGAGAGAGAGAGAGAGATCAAGTGGAGCATTGCTCCGACTAAGTTGGACGGATTGGCAAATATGCTCCGTGTGTGCTGCAGTGCGTCTGCAAACTTCGCACAGAAGCATAACACAACCTCACGGCGGTTTCAAGCGTGTAAGGTCGGCGCAGTGTCGCTGGCCTTACTTTCTGGGTGCACCCTAAGCCAAATGCGCCCGATGACGGCGAAGCGTTTTGTGGAATACGTTTTGGCCCGTCGGCGGATCGACAGTCTCACCTGATCGACCTGCAGCCATCGATACAATTGATCGCTGCAGGCGCGAGCCGATTGTGATACGCAAGTCGTGGTGGCTCAGGGGTTAGAACATTTCTACCAGTGGGCACCAGGACGCTGACCCGACAGTATTCTGTTTAACGACGGCCTCGCTCCGAAGCTGGCAAATTGCAAGACAACGCCGCTGTACACTGAGACGACGCCGTACGTTGAACACCACTATAGATGGTCGATCGAAATTAACCCGGTGCCCTGCCTTGCGGCGTTTCTCATGACGCAAATGTATATAGGTTTAAAAAGAGCTAAAATCTTGAAGGGGCCAATCAGTCAATATTTCGCGTGAAGAACAACAGTACACTTTTGCAACAAGTCGTGATTTTGAAGAGACAGATAGCACCACGATTGCATATATGATTGCCTGTGGGGATCATGTATACCCTGTAAGCCCAACAACAAAGCTGGTTTCAGCCACTGTGAATATAGCGAGCCTCGTACGCTCGCGTTCAAATCTTTTCGGGGCAGACATACACTTCTTTTAGTTCTATAGATCCCTCGCTCTTGCCATCCCAGACAGACACCATAAGAGGCAGCAGCAAGCTGCAGCAACGCATATACGTCTCAGCCGCAACGCCAACAGCAGCCGTATCCGAGGGGGCCAACCGGAATCAAGACTCTCTCGTTATATCCTTCGCTCCGCAGACTGTAAGGAGGCAGATAGGGAGGGAGAGCAAGAAAAGGTGCGGGGGGGGGGGATTAAAGCGAGCCAGGAGCAGAACGCAGCAGGTACACACCGGCAGAATAGAAGCAAAAGGCAGAAGCGCGCCCAAGAGCGAGCCAACTGAGCTCGCACGCCGGCAGCGCATTCGCCTCTGTGTTATAACGTGCGCACGCGTGCAATGTTGTGAGGTAGCAGCAGCAGCAGAACCGAGCAGCACACGCGAGACGTCGTCCGCCAAGACGAGATGGCCAGAGCCCGAGAAGGACGGCGAGGGCGTATAGTAGATTCCTAGTTCATTGGCGGGAGGATGGAAGATGGGGGAGGGCAGCGAGGGGGGGGGGGGCAAGTATTCACGGGGAGGGGGGGTGCGACTTGGGCTTAAACAGTGTACGCTGTACGCGCGTGTATACGATGAGCGCGCGTGCAGTCTGTAGTATCGGAGGAAACGGAGGTGGGGAGGGGGGGGGGGGGGGGTTGGCTTCAGCCTCGTGCAGCTCGAACGAGGCGAATTTATCTGCGCCAAATGCGCTTGGGCCCGACTGCCTACTATATACCTGCCTCGCTTGGTTGTTTGTGCGTGCCTTGCTAGCTCAGCGAGGTGCGGTGGCGTTTGCCCCGCGCGGCGCATGGTGGGGAGAGACCGGCTCTGCGGCTGCTGCTGCCGGCCACCTGAACATTACCGAAGCACCTCGGCGCGCGCTCCCGGATGCTCGTCTCTCCTCCTGGGCGTCTCGCGCGCGGCGTTTTGCGAGTGGATTCCTTCCCTTCTTCGGTGGCTTCTTTCTTTTCCTTCTTCGCCGCGCGCATGCTGCTGTTGCCTCAGAGCTTGAATGAGCCCTGCCCAACGAGCGTCGGCACGAGCGTTTCGGGCTGTTTCTTTTGTTCTCTGGATTTTGCTGTTCTCTTCTTTCGTTCCCTCTGCTCGCCGCATCAAGGGTGACGCATCTCTTCTCGTGCTCCTCCTTTCGGCTGCAGGAGAAGCGCGCGCGCGATCCGGGTTCATCCGTATAGCATGTGCGAGCCGCAGAATTCCACGGTGTCCTTTGTCGTTTGTGGAGGAACTCTTCTTGGTAACCGTTCAGCTTACCACCAGAGACAGTGCACAGTGTTGTAAGTACAGACGTATACTTTTGTACAGTATATATATTATACAGTACAGACTTAGTGCACTGCATTGATAAATTTGTGAGGCCAAATTAAGTTCTCTAAACAATCAGTGTATGTGGTGGTACATAACAGTGACATCGGACGCTCGAAAACAAAGCGGTCTGGGGTGATCAGTGTATAGCATATAACGCACAACTCATCAGCAGCGGCGACAAATTCGTCGCTTCTTCGTGTGCGTCGAAAAACAGCGCGATGTAAGACGGTATAACGGAAATAACTGGGTATATAGGAGAAGACGGAGCAGTGCTAAGCTGAACGTGCACGAGCTATACAGACCAGCGAGAGCGAAAGTGCGAGTCAGTTTGATATGCCGCACGTTCGCGCATCGAGATGGTCGTGAGCAATGTGCGCGCTTGTGCCTTCGCTGAAGTAACCACGCGTCTCACAAGAGTGTCACACGTCGCTAATCGCAACCCGCATGCGCGCCAATAAAGAAGCCGCGCGGCTGTCAGCAAGCATAGCAGGCACGACGCCCCATATTCCGTCTGTATTACATATACGGGAGGAGTCGGGTCGCCGCTCGCTCGGTCGGTGCCACATCAAACAAAATTCCGGCGAATAAACTCGCGCGGCCCTCTCTCGCATATGCAGTGTCCTCCATTCCTTCGCCGCAACAGCGGCGGCGGCAGCAGCAACCTTTTCGCCATCGCGACTCGCTCTCCGTATAACGATTTCTGTTCCGCGAAAACGCCCTGATGCGTGCCAACGCATCGCTTGCCAACGCGCGCGGTTGCCCGGCCCTCGAGAAAAGAGCTCGCCGGCCCGTCCGGCCGGGGCTCTCCCATTGTTTTCGGGCGCGCCGTCGTCCTGCCGCGGCGTCGCGCCGTGCAAGCACAGCCTCACGAAAGGGGAGACACCCAGCGCAACGCAAACCGCGCGCGCGGCCAGCGCGTACGGTTATACACACGCAGAGCCGGACCGAGAGCGCGGCGCCCCATAGCTGCAAGCGTAAACGCCTTGCAACGCCCTTCGAGGTTTCGTATTGACTCTGGCGTGCGCGTGCACATGCGCATACGTGCGTGCACTGCGAAGAAATGGGCGGCTTAATGAGCGCCGCGCATGCATGGACCAGCGGGGGAGCGCGCGCGCACACAAACACAATGGATCGCTTGGGCAGCGCGCTGGACACGCCGCCACCGTGCGCGACGTATACGGCCAGTCTTGAGGCACGCTGTCGCGGTGCGCGTGCGTACGCATCGTTGCTATCCCTTGAAAAGCCTTTACGTCCCACTGGCGTTGCCTAAACGCAGAGTGGGTGTTTGGTATAACGTTAGAGAGTTTTAGGGGTTGCGCGAGCGTCGTCGTCATACATAGCAGACTACCGCGAGACGCATACAGTTGAAGGGAACGCATCAGGGAACGCAAAGGGAACGCATCAGCGCATGCGAATTTTATGTGGAAATCACGCGGCCATCAAGCAGATTACTTGTACAGTTGGCAGAGGCTATACAATTTCTCTGCACACCTGTATGCTGCAGTATACATCGATATGTATAGCTCCGGCCAGCATGCGAGTGCAGGTCTATAGAGCGCCTGCGAAGTGAGAGCCGCACCTTAGCTTCCTTCGACAGTGGACCACGCGGTTCATGCAGCGTGGGAATAAGAGCGTGGAGACACTCTTACATTTGAATAATCAATAGTATTAATACATATACAATGTCTCCGATATAAGTGCCATGTAACTTAATTGTGTCAAAATTTGAATATATTCAAGTTCCACGTATATGGACAGAACTAAGGTAAACACAAAAAGGTGCCGCGCGACTATATAGTGACGCTGCCAACTGCTTTCCTTCAGGCTTGGAAAAAGAACTTCTATGTAGCACGTATTGAGCAACAGAAACTTGGATCGAGAATTTCCCAAGACGGTATGCAATTTCCTGATTGACAATTTTGCTCTCAATAGAATATACTCGAGGAGTTGATCAATTATAACAACTATAAATATGTACTTAGGCGAAATATAAGAATAGTATTTTCTGCCCTAATTGATGTCAAATAAAATTATCGCGATTATGTCCAGCTACGTGATACTTGAATATTATTAAGATTTTGTCGCAAGCTACGTGGGACACATGTATGCATGTATACTATACTTGATGCCGTAAACCTTATACGAGAACTTGTGCCGGCATCAACATAAGGTCTCTTCAATTTGTTGCCCCGGTAGTGCAGAGGACAGCTCAAGAGCCCGTTTTATAGTGAATCAGCGTTCGCGTAAACAGCGTCTCGGGCAGTCTTGGGCAGCCCGACGCGACAAGTCAGAGATATTCATAATCATCGAGAAAATGTCTGCGACATATTTTTCTCTTCTTCTTCGAAGATCAGAGTATTTCCACACAAGAACGCGTATATACCAGCGTCACAAAACACCGCCTGTTTCGCCGTAAACGTCTAACAATAGCACTGCTATACAAGCTGCGACTGAACTGTCCATTAATCCCTCTCAGGCCTTGAAGCGCTGCAAGGCAAACGCATACACCTAAGTTCTCACATAGCCCTCACCATTGTGTTGCGGTGATTTATGGGAGAACACTGCGGCAGGTGGCTCTGAGCTGCTTCTGATGTATGCACAGCTCGATGTTGCGGCCTGCTGTCTCAAGCAGGCATTAATTTTCGCCTGGTGCCGAGATAGACGGGATGTGTTCGCGTGTCTGTCTATATATATTCGCTACTACGATACGCTATATATGAGGCACTCAGAGGCTCGCTTTCAAGGGCCAAACACCGCATTTTCTTGGCAGCCAGCACAGGCGCAACGAGGCGATTCCTTTTGCTCTGTTCTATTTCTTTTTTATTATCACGTAACGCGCACGAACGGCCGATTCATGGTGTTCGAGTTAACGGATCGAGTGCCGTTCAAATAACTGCAGGGCGAATTCGGAAAATGAATGGAATTGGAGTAGAATCGCTGCGTTATCCGATGCATGTTCCTGTTTTCACATCTCTTTCACGTCCTCGAGCGTCAGCTGTTTTTACCGAGTCTTCTGCCTCTTCTCTTTTCCTTTTCCCAACTCATCGATGCATACTGCGCAGCGCGAATCTGCATAGAAGCGTTGTTGTCGACCACCCTAGAGAGTGAATGCGAGTACGTTGCTGCGTTTTTTTTTTTTTAAGAAACCGTCGAATATTCAAGTAACTATATATAGCTTAACTATCGCTTACGCATACCTTCTTGTAGAACGCATGCATGCCATCAGGTTCACGGGTCGCGCTCATTGCTGGTCGTCGAAAGAGTCCGCGTGGTGGTCCGGCCGAGCGCCGTTAAAACATCTTCACGGTTTGCATGGCCAGGACGCACTACCGCACAACTCGTTTTCGAGATGAGAACTTCCCGCGATTAGATGTATATATATGTCTCTTCTACGTCCGTTCCTTGCTTTTTTACGCGCTGGTATTTGATCGCGAACGATCAACTATATAGCCCAAAGTTCAGCTCTATAGATGAGATGAGGAGACCAAGCATATTTGAAACACGCGCGATCCTCGCGCGCTATCTACACCAGAGGCGCCGCAGTTCAATCGCGCGCATCTGCTGCGGGCAGTATATTAGAGACAGGGACGTCGCCGCGGGAAAAAGTAAAAAAAAAAAAAGTTTATTGCCCCGCAGGCCGGGACAGCTTCAACGTGCGTCAGCCAGTCGTCTGGGGTGATGAGGCTCTCGACGGATAACGATACGACTTCCTTTTTTTTTTTTTTTTTTTTTTGAAAGCAGGCCACGGCGGCGCCCTCAGTCTATGTATCCCATATATTTCTGCCCGCTGCTCGCGCACTAACAGCTCGCGCCGAGATAGAAAGCTGAAGGAGTCGCTCTCGGCGGTTGTCGTCGAGACAAGGAGCCCGCCTTGTGGTCCTTGAACAAACAGGGGCAGTATCGTAAATAAGTTCTTCCTCAAAAAGGGCGGCCCATCATAAAAACGACGGCCGCCGCGCGGCTCTCTCACTATGTGCGTCTATAACGCACGCGCGCCGCGGCGCTTTTGGTGGATGCCGCGCGTTTCGCCCGATAAGGTTCTCGCACTGCCATGCGCGCGGTGAACGCACGCACGCTCGCACACACATGCAAGCACGAGGCCTTTACCATCGCGGCTGTGGTACAGTGTGTGCGCTATGCGGTCTTGGAGTCTCGTTGGTGAAAAGCAGAGTAACGACTAACCCCCCCCCCCCTCGTTTTTACTTTACAAGCGTAGCGCCGTTTGCAGCGGCAGCTTCATCGTCCTTCTGTGAGGAGAGGGGCAAGTGCGGAAACTTCGCGCTGCCTCAGAGTTAGCACAGCAGATCGTGCATCATCATCGGTGGTGTGTGTGTGTGTGTGTGTGTGTGTGTGTGTGTGTGTGTGTGTGTGTGTGTGTGTGTAGGCTTCGTGGGCGGTCGGACGGTTCATGTGTGTGTGCGTTGGTGTTTTATGGGTGACGCGCCTCCATGTGCACGAAGTACATTGTGAAGAGAGACGAGCGCGGAAGCGCATGGCATATATATATACCGAGTGTGGTATATACCGTCTGCTTACACAGCTTGGATGTATAGTAACAGTGGACCCTGCTCCGGAAGCTGGGGGGAAGGGGGGTGGGGGCTGAACGTGGCGAAGGAACACTCGCGAGAAGCTGTAGTGAAGCGCCATGAAGCTTTTTCGGGTAGAGCGTGCACAATGAAAGAAAAGCAATGGTAGAGGGAGAGCGTTATTCTATATGGCAGCTTCGCAGTATCACAACACACAATTCCCCATATACGAAAGGCACTCGGGCTTTTCTGATGATCTGTAGGGCCCGCAAGAGGTGTCAATAAAGTGACAAAGAAGTGCTAAGAAATCGATGGAAGCTCACGTACTCATGCCCGCTATTGCCTGCACAAAGGAAACGTTGCAAATGTGCACATGTTTCGAGTGCGCGTTAATGTATCCTTGTGTTTTGTGCGCAGCCGTATGTACATACGTGCTTTGTCTGTATACGTATAGTGTATGTGTGTATTAATTTATTAATTTTCCTTGTTTTTCTGACCGTTGTACGGAAGGCGTACTACAGTGCACGGATTATTTCATGAATTTTGGCTTGCTAACCCATGTAAATAACAAATAAGGAGGAAACCAACACTATAAGCAATCAAATGGCGTTTTGACATGTGTACAGCATAGGATGATAGCTCACACTTACTGTGGGTAACGCCAGCATTGAATTCTATTGAGCATTTGATGACAATGTGGACATTATTTTCGTGCATGCCCAACAAATGATACACTCACAGTTTTCGTTCAGGCGTGTCTCTCTTTCTATTTGTAGGAACTGTTTAAGGCCTAGAAGCAAAGCGCAACTATCTCAATCTGCTACATAGCTGTAACATGGTTGTGCAATTTAATGAACGATATATAGAACGAATGATCGGTTCTGATGGTTCAAAACTGCAAATGGGCACTAAACGAAGACGTAGAAAGGTGGCTACTTCCCCTATACACCACCGATAGGCTTCTTTAGCGTCTACGCGCTGTCTAAACTGTGCGCACTGTGCACGTGTGTTAAAAGCGGAAAATGCTAATGACAGCGCACTTGCTGTACTAAAATGCTATACGCTGACGTACAGGCTTACATCACAGTAAATTTGCAGGATCGCGCTTGAAGCCAGCTACAAAATACCAGCCTGCTTCTTTCTATTGTCTTTTCACTTATACGCGACGAGAAACCGGCGTCTCCCATCTTCCGTATAAATTCACGTTAAAATCCGAACGTAAGTGACGTTTGATATTGCATTCCCTATATTTACAGCATCTAAGTGAACAGCAGCTATATAGGGTAAGATATATATCTTTATAGTCAACTCCGCGGAACAATAGAAGAGTCGTTGTTTTCAAAGAAACGTGTGGCCCTTACGTCGTGTCTTCGTAGTTCAGTAGTACGAAACTTTGCATGCGCGAGTTTGATCAAAATAATGGCAATGAAGAACTTCATTGCTGTTACACTGCGAGCGTAGAGGAGAAGTAGCAACACCACGTGTCGTGATTAACAGTATCGAACTATCACATTCGTGGTGAAACCGAACAGTTGTGAAGTGTGAACACAGTATAATGCCAAAAAATAAATAAAGATAAGAAAATCGTTCGCAGTTAATGAAGGCGAGATGATTGCTGACGGTAAGCTCTGAGAAAAGGGACGTAATTCGTTGAAATGTCAGCGGCATATACGAATGTGTTACGTCTACATGCGCGGTTCACACGTCAAGAATGTACGCTCTCCTTGACGAAATATTTAAGCGCACTGCCAAGAGAAGTGTTTTGAGTGCCTCACAGCTATAGCTAGCTCTTCAACAAAGTGCGTATATTGAACTTTCCTGTCAATGAATACGAAGTTCCTTGATTTCACTTATCGAGCACCCTTGGAACTGCTGTGCCTGGCAAAACAAACTCGGGTCAGCTCGAATCTGACAATACAAAAGGTTATGTTCTGCCTCCTCTTTTACACTTCTGTTCACAACAGCTCGTTCGACCATATAGGTCAAACGCAAACAAATTTGATGGTCCGTTTCACTGTGCGGAGGTAGACCTTCAGATACGGCTTGCTATAGGCGATGACGACGGTAAATACGGGATAGCTAAGAATAAGTTGTGTTTTTATTTACAGAAATTTCCAACTTTAAGTACAAGACTATAGATATAACTAAAGTAGGTGCAACGCGCTCACACTGATAACATTTCACACTCGACCAAGCCGAACAAGCGTGGCCTCTGATCACTAACCAGAAACCTGTGGACAATGAATGGGTCCGGGCTTCGATCATTAAATGGGGAAATTTAAGCATGCCCATAAATGACAGCTAATTAACCGATCGCAACTAAATCATCGAGCAACTGCTTTGGTCGATCTGTACCGAATGAAACGTGCTTTCAACCACAGTAATTAGTCAACATTGACACCGCTATAGAAATCCTAATGGGCCATGAAGTGTTTTGTTAATGTTACACCGCTCATGCTTTAAGCGGCGCCCCCTCGTTTTGCTTTCTTCCGCGTCTTTGAGCCGTGTGAGGCAAGGCTTATAGGGCGCCTCTTAATTGATTTTCGCACCTACGTATCATCAAAGCCCTGACGGCGATCTGTGCGCAAGAATACCCCCCCCCCCCCCCCCCCCCCCTAATTTAAGTAGGTGCTGTCACCATCCCGGACCATGCATATGCCTTTAACGAATTTGCTTCTCGTGCTGCAACGGCTTGGTCTGGACAGATGGAAGTCTATCCGAGACCATGCGCGCATTGTTACAGCACTGCAATGTCTTGCGCAGGCGGCGCAACAAGGGTCGACCAAGTGCCTCTGAGGCATGTCCTGAAGCGCGAAATGTGTGCGGATCCATTCAAGCCGCCACATACGGCTGGCCTCACTAACAGGTAGACATCCATTCAGTGGCGTAGCTATAGGCCGTCTGGCACCTGGGGCCCATAGGTCTTCTGTCACCCCCCCCCCCCCCCCCCGTTTGTAGCCGGCGGAAAGGGTGTCTTCAGACGTATATGACACCCCCCCCCCCCCCCCCCGCCACTGGCCCCTTGCACCCGGGGCCCACGGCCCCCCCTGTTGCTACGCCACTGCATCCAATGTGTTTATATCACGATTACAACTTGTTCCGACTGCCCGAACAGACCTATATATATACCTCCTATATATGGAAGTCCGACGGATTAGACGGTTTTGACGCTGTATATATATATAGTGCGTGTTTACCACTTAGCAAACAAAATAGCATTACTTTGCTATTTGTCCTTTTCATTCGATTACAAACAGCGACAAACCTACACTCAGCCAGTATACAGGTCTCGAGAAAACTTCCGCTCCACGCTTCTATTGTGCACTCCTGACTATGCTGCTCTGATCCTTCCCACTGATGCACAGTTTTGAAAACTTGAATGTTCCTTCGATCTTTCCTGCTATTCATTAATAATACGGGCTCATTGTGCAACACAAATGCGAACAATCGGGGCTTACTTGTGTATACGACCGATGGCTGCTGTATATCGTAGGAATAATTTAAAAACTGACTCTCACCGACATTGCGGTTATAGCTCAATTTCATGTTCACGATATGCTAACATTTAGTGGTGGCGACGTACTGCATAAGTATTTAAACTACGGCAGCAATGAGTGAGTGGAGGTGGAATGTGTCACGCTTAAAATAACCCATAAGAAAAGAAACATCACCAATACTGCAGCAGTTTTGGAGCGTTCAACTCGTAAATTCACTTTACTGACGAACTATGTGAGCAAGTGCCGTTTCTAACTATAAACCACCAGACGAGACTATTCTACAGAAAACTGAAGTGCATGTTATGGTAAGCATGGTGTGGTTCGTCAGCAGTACTGCAGTAATAGGAGAACGTTCCACTGCTAATCGCTTTTTTTACTGCATGTTAAACTATATAGGGCACAAATAACATATCGAAGAGTGTCAGCAAAAAAGCAGGAAACGAAGCTTTGCTAGAGAAATCTTGAAAGAATGACGAGATAAGACGGCTGCATGTGAGTGCGACGTCATAACGAAAAATGCGTGTAGGCAAGGTAAATTTCCACTGCAGCGGAAATTTCTTATCCGTTCACGTGCAGATATCGAAGAGTGATTGTGCGTCCACTATAGAGAATTGTCTACGGGCCAAAATGAAATGCCAGAGGTTAAGTGAATGTACAGACCTAGACCTATAATTTCGGACGCATTGGTCGGTTGTTGTTGAGGCCCCGGAGCGACTGCCGTGGTTTCCATACGCGTCAGCTACAACATGTCCTACGCCTTGACGCTACCAGGGTTCTTATTGATATAATTCCTTTCTTGTCCTTAAGTCCTGCAAAAACTAGCTACCGCGAACGACGAAGCTACGAATAAGACCATTCAAAGCAGTTTTGAATAGTGCAAGTTAGCGGAAATATCTATATGAAGTGTCACAAGCATTTCACTTGTGCAATCCCGATGGCATCAGAGTTGAAACTCATTCCTTGCTGCTGCTACAGATGACAAATACAGGGGCCTATATCAGAGAGAGGCAAACATTATGCACCCTTCAAGTCTCGCAAGAAGTGCGTCCTGTCAGGTGTCATTATGGCACGCGTGTTGCACCCGAGTGTACGCACAAGTGCGCTTACGTTACGGGATAAGCTTCACGAGCTGCATATATATACTGAAATCGACGACGCCTGCGAACGTGAAACTTGCCAAATATTTATCGAAGAGCACGCTCAACTGTCAGCGATTTCAGCGAGCTTAGAAGTACCGCACCTCCAAGCTAGAAGCTCAGACTGCAAAGTGCCGCCGAACGCGGTTAAAGAGGTGCACACTCACGGAAAAGAGGCAAGATGAACCTACCTTCCGTGATGAACGAAGGCGGTAGCAGCATAGTTGTCGGTGACAGCTCGGAAACTGGCAACGACGGCGACCGAGCGACGACGCTAGCGCTGGTCACCAACAGACAGGTGCCGTGGACGGCGACGGCGGCAGCGATCGCGGTGCCACGTCGTCAGGAGCCGTCGACGCTACTACTACAGTCTCTCATCGAAGCCGCCGGCACTACGACGACGGCCAAGGATGAAGGCGCAGGTTCGTCGCAGAGCGCTGAAAGCAGGCCGGTCACAACTCCAGCACAGCGGAGGCGAGGGAGCCTTCGGTCTGAAACTGTCCCGGCGGTGCGGTGACGTCGAAGGCGAAACGGACACAAAAGAAACGCGGATCCACCCGTACTACAGCAGCGCCAGGGGGAGAGGTGGGTGGGCGGGGGAGGATGGGGGGGGGGATGATCACGTTGCAGCCCAACAGCAGCGGCCGAACACGAGGGGCCACCAGAGGCAGCGGTCGGATGGAGCAGCGGGAGCTTCAGCGGCAGCGCGGTGCGGCGACGGCAGGGGCAGCAGGGCGAGCGGCAGCACGGCGGCGGGCAGGCAGCTTGCCGATCGACTTCCGACGCGGTGAGGAGCCAGCTCCCGACTAGCTGCCGTTGCGGAGAGCGAGACGCGTCGCGGAACGGGCCGCACCCGGATGCGGGACGGGTGCCGCGAGTCTCCCCTCCGCTGGCCGCTCATTGGCCCACGCGGCACGTGGCGGAGCTAGGGGAGGCGGCTCCTCCGCTCCTGCTCCGCCGCTTGCGCCTCTCTTCCGACTCCATCGCTTCTCTTTTCTTGATTCATCTTTCGCGCTCCTTCGGCCCAGCGTTGGAAAGGAGCCGCCGTCGCTGATGCGCACGCGTCCGTTCTGGTTAGGGTTTCGGCCACCAGGCACCGCCAGCGAAAAGAACGCAGGCGGCGGCGGCGGTCGCTGCCGTTGCATTTGGGTCGTTTCGCTTTTCTTTCTGTCGCTGTATGCGCATGCTTGTTGCGCCCAAGGTGCGCGTGAACGTCGAGTGCGGTCGCTCTCACAGTTGATCGCGCACCTTCTGGATTTTTGTAACAAAGGAAACGAATGATTAGAGTCGACTGAAAGCAAACAAAGGCGTGATTGAAGTAAATTTAGGGACTGAAGTAACCTTAGCTGGGGCCTGCAAGACCAACGAATGTAGCTCGGCTGGCAGAGGTTAGTTGCGTTCAGATATGTCAGCGAGTGAATTAAATATTAATTTAAGAGCATGACGCTTTGGCCAAAGGTAACGTAAGGGGGTGTAAAGTCAAGTGCTAAAGAGACACGTTGGCACAGAAATGCCCAAACCTGCCGAGTTACAGCAGTCCATATTTTCATTACTTGTTTGCTCTTGTAAATAAAGAAGTAAGTTCTTCAAGGGCTCCGTCGGACAAGCTATGAAGACGCCTTCGTCACACATGTATCTTTCGAGACGAAGCTGTTCGGCTAATAATGTTCGTAACTGCACAAGGTCACTGCCTTGTACTACCTCAAAATATTTTATTTACACGCGCTCTCGCAAACGTCGTCGTCAATGCTCTGTCACTTGAAGACAAGTGAGAACAAGAACCTTGTGTTCGTTGACCGAGTGATGCTTTTCTGCCTCCTTCTTTTTTTCTTTTTGGAATTCGCCGCTAGACGAGGGCTGATTTGCGACGAGGACCTCTGCTGTGTGCGCTTTTAAAACACGGCAAGTATATTACAGACTTGCGAGGAACAGGTTTCGTTATCTAAGCATGCCGGCCACTCCCTGCATACCTGTCTCTTCGACATTTAGCTCCAAAGTTCGTTGGTGCTCGCGCGTCAGGCACTTAAAAGAGCCCAGCCCCGCGGTAAAGCCTCCACTTCCAATCTCTAAAACCAGCCGGCTGCGCTCAAGGGGACGCGTGCATACTCAACAGGAGCGATCGAAGTCGACGTGTGGTCGCCGTCTCGGGCATAAAGGACTGAACAACCGTCAGTGCCTGACACTCAAGATTTAATGTGATTGTCGCAGTCGTACGTTCAGTGCTGAATGCATTATATACAGGCGGGGCCCACCTGCATGCATGACCCATGGACTGCCAAGCCAGCCAGCCACGCAGTCTTCTCGATAACGCGCGACACCGCGCCCACCCGAGGCGCTTTCGTGTTGACGATATACTTTTCTCGAAGTTTAGCGCTCCGTTTGGGGCGCTGAATTAGCATTCGCACGCTGCCGCCACGTTCCCGCGAGGTTTCTGCGGACCTCCCTCGCTGCAACAGCGAGTGAGCGAGAAAGTTCGTCGCCGGCCGACGAGATCGTTGGCACGTGCGACGCGCTTCTCTTATATGGGGTCCCCGTCGTAAAGCGATCGCGTATACCGATTATACACAGCGCGCGCCTCGTGGTGCTTGCACTGCTTCTGCGCTGCTCACCTCGCTGCTCGCCTTTCTCCGCGCAGCCATATACACTTCGCGTCGCTAATTCCGTGCAGTCCAGAGACAGCTAAGGGTCGCGAAGGACAACCTGAACAATTTGGCAGTTTCGCCGGAACGGCGAACCACTGACTGCGATAGCAAGGTGCCGCGTGGCGCATCAACTGTTCGGACGGTGTTCTAACTATTATTCGCGGTTGCCACACACGCGGGTGCGCCACAATTGCTGACACTCTTGAAAGCCTGCTCATGCTGTGTATATAGGGCCTGTATTGGCATCGCACGGGCGCCTCTGCATTGCCCATGCATAAGGAGTGGTGCCAGTGAAATTACATCCCTTTCAGACTGGGAGCACTAATATTGTTTTCAACGTTTCTATAGTCTGAGAAGAGCTAGGATAAAATGCATGCGATGTGAATGAAATGTTCTGTGACATTTATTTGTGCGTTGCAGTTATCGCGTATTCTCAGGAATAATTCACTCCAAAACATAATACTTAGCCTCAGCAACTTTGGTGGTTCAATAATGTAGCATCTACCTTTCCATTCCTACGCGGATGAACATATAGCATTTTAGTCTCGATTTGAAATAAACTTCTTTACACAACATCACGGCGACGGCGACAATAAGCCTGGAGTGTTCATATAACTGCTATCGCAATATTAGGGATGCACCAGTGCGCAGCCAATGCACCTACATGTAATCATCCTACGGCGCGCGACTCCCACTCAATGAAAGAAGCTTGTCGGAAGGATTAGCACGGTACAAGGCGCACGTGCCCCCTCCTGCCTTCATACTAGATCGCACAATTCTTTACTGATTGGCCGACGCGAGCCCCTGGCTTCGCTGCAATGCACGGAGTTGCTGAGGCACAGTATACACAGCTCGCGTCGTGGTTGTCTTGAGATTTTTGTTGCTTCTGGACCGAGAGGCGCGCGCGCAAGTGCGCAGTTCTGCGAAGGAGCGTAAAGAAAACGCAGCATCCCTCTCCAAGGTCCCATACACAGAGGCGGCGCCCGACCGCCACAGCGTCTTCGTCGTCGTCGTCTTGGTGGTCCTTTTTTATGAGCAGGCAGACAGGGCGCGCGCCGCTCCGCCTAAGTGGCCGGACGTGTTATGTGGCCTCGGAGGTCTTACCCTCTGGGGTCCGTGATAGCCCGCGGCCGCAAAGTGCGATGCGAGGCCGCGGCGCTCATGGCATCATGGGTGTGCGGAGAGCGTCCGCCGATATGCGTACATGTAGACGTCGTCGTTGGTATATACAGCCGTCGCATAAATATGAGCGCTGCATCTAATCCATTGCTTCCTACCCTCGGCTGCATATGTATCCCTTTCGCTGGAACCTTTTCTCTGTACTCGAAAAGGACCGCCTGCTATCCGTCTATGCATATATACGGCCTGCAAATCGAAGAAAGGCGGTGACCTTTTGCGAGCCGGTGTCAACAGGCATAGACCATACTCTTTTATATTGTACGTTTTGGCGATTGGATTGAGGCGAGGTTAACTATAAGTTTGGTACTTGTCGAATAACATTAAAATAAGTGGACGTTTTTCTAGATTGTTTCGCTATAGATCGAAGAAAAGAAAGAACACACGCGT
The DNA here is from genome assembly GCF_023375885.2 of Dermacentor andersoni. NCBI lineage: Eukaryota > Metazoa > Arthropoda > Arachnida > Ixodida > Ixodidae > Dermacentor > Dermacentor andersoni. The sequence goes on along the minus strand of NC_092819.1, from coordinate 47,025,881 downwards.
GTCTTTCTTTGCGTGTGGTCTTTCTTGTGAGTGCCTTTCTGCGGACGCGAACACTGTGTGAACAGGGTTTGCAAGCCTATAGCATCAAGGAAAAATGAAACGAAACATATGCGCTGTCAAATTTCGGTCTTTGCCATCATTCAACCGTAGGCAGCGTATGCATATAAGCATTACGCATACACTATAAGCTTGCTTCAGTATCGCGTGAGGAATACGACAGGAAGCACCAAATTCATTTTTGTATGTGCAACGATTACTCGTGACCTGTGGACTTGAATTTGACATGTTAATGTGACACAAATAAATTTTCATTTGGACTAAATATTCAACCTCAGTGAACACATTTATGCATGGCATGTTTGTGAGCCACTATACGACCTTTTAGTATTACTTGCGGGGAATACACCGCTCATTTCTTTTAATATAAGAATGCTTGCAGCGAGCTTTAATGAGAAAAAAAAAGGAACGTAAAAGATAAGTCTGGTGTGATATCGTGCAAGAACTTCATCAAAGCCTTCAAAAAATTATCTCTTCTCGAACAGCTGGAGTAGGTCAGTATATTGTGACCAAGCGCATCACCCACCTTCCACATGCCTACTGACTCACCAGTTACCTGAACACAGCGAATCCGCTAAGGATTATAAAGAAACAAAACCAAGATAAATGAAGGAAACTAGACTAGGCGCATTGGAAAGAATCTATTACCACAGAATCCCTCCGATTCTGCGGTAAACATTGCTAATAGATGCGGTTGGCATGCACGAACCGTGCACGCTCGCTCGCTAAAAGATCTCGGAGCGGATGAAGCATGTCTGGCGCAGTTCCATACATGTCTGCTCCAGACGACTCTATAAGCAGCACCTCTCTACGGTTTCTCCGATCTGGCGATTCGGTTTCACCGCGTTCATCTCCACGACGCACGGCGCGTCTCACTAACCACCCCCACGACTGGCGCCGTTCGAAGATTGCGGCAATGGCGCGTCGCGACGGTTGGAGACGCTTGACGGCACGCTCGCCTGCCGCATCGGCGTCAGCAGCCGAGCTGCAGGTGCGTGGGAGGGCGCGCTGGCGCTCTCCTCGGCGCAGCCTGCGAGCGCACGATCTCTTGGCGCGCCGTTTGTCCGCACTCGGTCGTGGCAGACACGACCGCGGACGTGCACCCTCGCCTTGACGGTCTAGTTGCGTGCAGCTCCGCAGAAGCTGCAGCTGGCGTCAGCCAATCGAAAGCCGAGTTCGCCGCACTCTTAGTGATTGAGGGCTCTGCTAGACTGGATGGACATACGTGCACTTCTTACCCAGTGTTTATTTAGATGCAACAAAAGCAAAAGTCGTTAACGAATGTATTTTCTTTGGTCAAAATGTGGTCGTCCCTAGACTTTCAAGCGGAAGTATGCAGATAGTTGACGACAAAAGATATACAGAGCCATCGTTTCTTGCGGCTTTCATAGACTCTCTATAGTTGCTGTGTAGTTTCCATAGACTCTTAAGTGTCAAAATACATGTTTGCGAGGGCAGGAGGCTATCATATGTCAGCGTGGGGACGAGTCATTCGACCACTCGCAGAGCTGGAACATTGATTAGACAAACTATTTGCTCATGCATAGCTTTCGGTGCGCTGCATGTTTTTAGTGCGACGTATAGCGTATAGAACTCTTCCGACGGCGAGACAGCATTCGACCTTGACACACACACACACATCTTCGCACTGCGAGTTGTGTGCACGTGCATGCCCACCTAGCGGCGAGAGAGTGTATAAGGTTATAAGGCGGGTGCGGACGGCCGCTGGTCCTCTGGCTTGCTCACGATTCATATAAGCGATACGAAAGAGCGGCGCGGCGCCGACGACATAAGGCCGTCCGTTGTATGATAAGTAGGCCGTGCAGGAGTGCGAACAGCCATGCACGTCTGCAAGCAGCTATACACGTCAGAAGTGGACGTGCGCGTGTGTGCTATACGTGAGACCGGAGAAAGCGTGAGGCTCTTTCATTGCGCACAAGGCGTTGCTCGTTTGTTTAACCTCCAAGCATGTTATTTGTCTCCTCTCGCAACCCCGGTGGCCCAGGCGTTTTTCGCTTTGTTGTTGCAGCACTCCGACCCTCCCCTTCCCCTTTGTTCAAAGATGCAGATTTTCACTCAAAGACGTGCGGAAGGGTTTCATTGAGCGCTTGAGCATGACCTCCGAGTCATGACTTGAGATGTATGCACGTAGCGAATCAAAAGTCTCTTTGTGTTGCGCCAATGCCACATGTATAGCATTTGTGCACGTGAACTCTGAACGAATGCACGAGGAAGCACAGTTAATATTGCTACAGACACACTGAATTCGTTATTATGAATAACACGCCTTCACCTATAGAGCCTTTATTGCCCGGCTGCTTAGTGGCTATGGTGTTGCGCTGCTAAGCACGAGGTCGCGGGATCAAATCCCGGCCACATTTCGACATGGGCGAAATGCGGTAACGCCCTTGTACCGCACCTTGGGTGCATGTCAAAAAACCCCAGCTGGTCAAAATTAACCCGAATTCGTCCACTTTTGCGTGCCTCATAATCATAGTGTAGTTTTGGTCCTTTGACGTGCATCAAAATCTAAGTACACGAAGTCGTTTTTGGATCTTGCTCCCATCGAAATGCTGTCGGCGTGGCCGCGAAAATCGAACACACTATCTCGCCCTCAGCAGCAGAGCGCCTTGCTACTGAGTCACTGCGAGAAGTGAAGCACAAGAACAACGTAAATGTCAACTGATGCTATACTAACTAGATGCCTTGATTTAGTATGTATGGTTCTTGCAGAGGAAACGGGCCTCAAGCCATTTCTTTTCTTCTCTGCCCAGGAATATGTAGGGACTTAACCTTTTGACCTTTTGGCACTAAGGGAATAAGATTACCCTGTATCGCAAAGGCAATGAGAACGATATGCTCTGTCCAAGCGCGTGACGTTCTTCTAACATTTCTCTCTCTCTCCCTCCCCCCCCCTCTCTCTCTCTCGCTGTGTGTGTGTGTGCGTGTGCGTGATATATATATATATATATATATATATATATAATATGAGCAGCGCGGGGGGGGGGGGGGGTTCTTTTCAGTCTCTGGTGTGTGCTATATATCCTTAAAGTCGACGCACTATATATATCTTCTAAATGAACCATAGTAAAGCTATGTGGAACGCGAATGTACCTCACACAAACGATCACATTTCGGCAAATGGCGGACGTCCACATTTGTGATGATAGGCTCACCTGCTATAAAATAAGAGCGCAAAAATACTTTCGGCGAAAGTCACCAGCCGCACAATCGCAGCAGCGGGCATGTTTTCGCAAGACGTCCGTTGAGTTCATCACAGAAGACAAGTTCCGCTTCGCGCGTATTCAACTGTTTTTGTTCCTCGCGGCATCTTTCCATCATAGTAAACGAATAATATATACATATATAGCCTCGTACATGTGTCGGAAGGCAAGTAAGATGGTGAGAGTCGAAATAACGCGCAGTACACTTCACCATGCATGCTACATAATGTATAGCTGTATACTGTTACGCCTGAAAACGGGCAACTTGCAAGGCATTCTTTCGGTGCTTCCCACGAAGCGACCACTTCACCAGCGCTCGCCATGGGCAATGCCGGCATCCGGCGCCGTCTGTTGACGGGTCAACAAAGAAGGTCCCTTTGAGGTGACAGCAATCACTGCATTCTGCGGGAGTGGTTGCGACCGTCAAGGCCAGGCTTCTCACCTCCCTGCTACAAGTTGACCGTCACTGAGAGCCTGAAGGGGTCAACGTCAACGATCTCCGTGGGAACAGCGTCAACTTCATATTCCCAATAGACCTTTTTTCTTGCACGCGAGTGCCCCCAACGGGCTTGTATAAGCGCTTATATAGGAAATGTGCCAGCGCCGCAGAGGCGGGTGTCGCACTTTCGCTTTCCTCCTGCACAGTTTGAGCACATGTCAGCAGTAATGACTGCGGCGGATTTGGCAAGGTGGCACGCGTATTACTGCCTAATTCAAACAAAAAAAAATCTTGTTTATTGTTTAGCCGCAATGGCCTCTATATCCTCTTTGCGATTCCAATCGTGTGCCAGTGCTTTTCTTTTTCTGTATTTACAGCTGAGGAATCTGCTTTATCTATTTAGTGCACACCCACCCTTCGACTCTGAACAATCCTGTGCATGTGATCGCCGAAATTGAAGATTAGGCATAATGAACAATGCGTACATTGAATCAGACCTGCCAACCTTAGCAGTTGAAGAATACTACGGTGGAAGTCAGAAAACACTCATATTTACTGAAAAATACTACAATTTACTCAGGGTATCGACTGTTTGTTTTGGAAATTCTGACCGTGTGTTCTGCAGAGATGCCGTGAACGGGCATTCGGCTCTACAGTTGCGGCAAGAATTGTCTGCGCCACAGACAGACGAAATGTTCTCATGTTTATTCATGAAGCGTTCAGCCGAACGGCGGATGAGACCTTGGTTCCCATTATATCAATAAGAGCATTGTGCTAACGTGGGTATGTCCGAAAATTCAGGCTGCGAAATCGCTTGTGGACTCATTTGCTTTTCTTCTTTATTAAACTTAAACTAGACCATATAAAAATGGTAAATTTAGTAGTGTCAACATGCCAGCGGTGAACGAGCTCTAAAGATAGGGTATTTTACAATGAAATCGTAAAAGTTGCCAGGTATGTTTAATACTTCACCCAGCAGCATGTACCGCAGCTACAGAGGCGCAACTGCCAGGCAGATTTGGTTTATGGTCTGCCTTGTTTAGTATTCTGTTTTTCCTTTTTTTTTTTACTTGTGAACATTGTATAAGTTTGCAGTGAGAGATGCGGCAGAGGAGTTCGTAGTTTCTCGCGCATTGTTTTTTAAAGCTTAACAAAAAACAATTAGTTTCATCCTGTTGTTATTGTGTGGTAATTGTAATGCTGCTATGTGCGATAATATAAATATGTTTTAATAGGCTCCACGATGTTGTGCAACTGATCTGACTAAGCATATATCGCTGTGCTGCGATTGGTTTTTTTAATGTCTGAACGGTGCTGCGTGGAGCACGTACCCTAAAAGCGTAAAGAAAATGCCCTATTCAGTTTGTATAGTGTGGTTGGCTAGAATGGCTTTCAAAGAGATTGTCACTGAGAAGCAGCGATCTACATCCTTTGTGACCAATGCACTCAAATGAAAACGGTATTGCGAGGTATACTATACTTAGCTTCGGTGGGCAGCGGCACATGAATGCAATATATGAGAGGGCCAGGGCGATTCAACGCCATAGGTCATTCAATGATTTCTCATGAAAGAGGCTACCCGCCGTGGTTGCTCAGTGGCTATGGTGTTGGGCTGCTGAGCACGAGGTCGCGGGTTCGAATCCCGGCCACGGCGGCCGCATTTCGATGGGGGCGAAATGCGAAAAACACCCGTGTACTTAGATTTACGTGCACATTAAAGAACTCCAGGTGGTCGAAATTTCCGGAGTCCTCCACTACGGCGTGCCTCATAATCAGAAAGTGGTTTTGGCACGTAAAACCCCATAATATGATTTTTTTTTTCATGAAAGAGGCAATATATAGGTGAAAGTTCTCTTCTTCATATTTTCGTTTTCGTACTCCTATACCACCCCAGCGTAACAGACGGGCTGCGAGCGCCCGGGCTAAAGCCCCTGCATAAACGATGGAGGGGCTCTAGTCCGGGCAAGCCTGCTCGCTCGACGTATGCTCTTTCCCACAGTGCACCACGCGTCCGCGATGCTACATGGGATTGCCTGGAAAATGTCTATAGCTTCGTGGTTGCGTTGTATGCAGGGGCGATATCGCAACATCGTAGGCGGAGTCCAGCAAGTTGGTGCGACATCAATCATGCATGGGCGGAGTGCTGCGAACAATTCGGCCCTTCTGATTGGCCGGGGCAGAGTAGTCTAGTTTCCTCGTCTAGTGACCTATACAGAAAACGATGGCTTAAATGAAAGCTGCTCTTTGGTGCAGTTTAGGCCGTGCTGACATGTGCGTGGTCAGACCTGTATAGTGTGCTCAGACACGTAATGTAATCCTACAAGTAGTGAGATTAGACATGTATATATAGTGCTCTGACATGAAGTGTGCGCTCACATCATGCATGGAGCGTTATGAGCTGTAAATACGTAAAATAAACCAATTATTTTCCTTCAGACCTCCCGACCTCATCTCCTCCCGAACAGGCAATCCTCGGCGATAAAGACGGACTATGGCCTGGGTTCGCTTAGTCTTCTTAGCGCTATAGCACAATGCACGCTTTACCCGCTCAGGCGGCGTATATATATATAGGCAAACGACCCTCTGTGAGACGCCCGAGTCAGAACCACGAACACGAGAACCGGATCACAGCAATACACATACTACGCTGACTACGATGACGTCTGCGCGCTTAACCACTAGCATGGGCGTGTGCTCGCTGATGCAAGAGGTGAAATATACGGCACCGTTCTGCCGATCGCCTCGTCCTCGCTCTGTCGCCGAACCGTAATCACGCATCCCCATCGCTATAGCCGCACAAGTGATATATATGCACGAGCTAAGCCAGCGTGGACCTCCTCAGCGCCTGTCTCCGTCGTCTCGCCAGTTCTATGCACTGTTCCTGCACTGTTCTATGCACTGTTCCACGGTCAGCTATCGACTGTATCAGATAGGATGGAATTCAGGGTTGTCAGGAACGCGCCTAGAAACTTTTCTGGACTAATTGCGCCTTCGATCACCTGTTGAACTTCACTGTTGTGCACCAGCGTAACTCAATGGGAAGCATTTAAAAAAAGAAATCATGAGCCATTCCACTCTGCGAAGGTGGTTAACCAGCAAGCAGTATTTATAGTAGCCTAATTTCTTTTTTATGTGAGGGGGGCCCGACAGCAACCAGTTAGGGGCAATGTAGTCAGACTTGGCAACTGGGTTCCGAATTCACAGGCCTACGGGTAGTTCTACCACACACAAGTCAGACGTTCAAATTCCAGGTAGAAACAGTCGGTGCCCAGACCAGTCTTGCCGCTGCTCTTATAAGAAGAACGGCTGACGATTAGCCTGCGATTTCGGAGTCGTACCGCCCAATACCTCGATTTTATGGCTCGGGGATCGCCGGCCATTCGCGAAGCATTCTTTGCGAGCACCGGCCGGCTTCACATTGTGAATCCGCTAAATCGATTTCCTTACGCCGTCTCCCAGCTTCAACAGCGCTGCACCGTTTTGAGGCGGGTGTTATGTAGAGCATCGGCGCATGGCGAGTCGCGCCTGGCGCCTATCTCTCGGCGCCAACGTCGGCGCGCGTGTGTGGCCGTCACCAGCAGCACGCATTGCGCAGCCCCGAGAACCGAGCGCGGCGCCTCTCCCTAGCCCCCCATGTGGGGTGGCGGTAATGCCGGAGTGGGCGGACGCCGCGGCGAAGCCCCTCCCACTCCGCTGCCTCCTCCTCCGCCCTCCTCCGTTTAATGAAGAGCCCGATAGCGGGCTCCTGCCCGCCTTCCACGCTGCAAAGCCGGACAGGTGTGTTGTTGCCCGTCCGCCTGCCGAGGCCCGCGTGTTTGCCATCCCCTCCCCCCCTTCCCTTTCCTCATTCCTGTTTCTCTCTCGAGTGTGCGCCCAGGCCGTTCATCCGGATGCGAATCCATCTCGCTGCCCCCACCTCCCCCTCCTCCACCTCCGGGGCCGGCGCCCAACTTATTTCCGCCGTTGCCGGTTTGCCCGCGTGTATACCAGCGCGTACACATCGATCGGGTGACGACGCCTGCCTCTTCCTTCGCCACCGGTGCCCGGCGGATGAGCCGGACGCGTGCGCCGGAGATGGGTCGCGTGCCGCCGCCTGGCTCGAAAAGAGAGAAAAGGAAAGGGCAGTGGGCGCACACGTCGTGCACGTTCAACAACCTGGCGCAAGAGTTGTTGCTTTGGGTTTTGTAAGGAAAAAAAGGGGGAACAATATTGAGTGGACGCTCTGTAGAACGTCAGTAGATGTTTGCCTGCAGTGAAGTCATTCGACTGGCAATGGATAATCCGCGGACTTATTATGGCCTCATACGTTTGTTCGACTGATGTGTGTGGTACACTTGACAAACAACCAAGAAAAACCCACTTATTAAATTTTGTGTAGGCAGCATACAAGAAGAAGAAACTTTATTAAAGAATGGTCCGGCAGTTTACAAGGATGCGACAGAGAGAGAAAGATAGATAAAGACGAGGTGAACCAAACACGCGACAGGTTTGCTACGCTGTGCCATGAGAAGGGGACGGATGGACGAAAAGAAAGAAATTAGAGCGAACACAGAGTGTGGCGCTTCATCTGTAGGTGCACATCGAGACTGTAGTCAGTCATTGAAGTCTGTATAGAGTTAACTATTGGTGGTAACTATAGGTGGTAAATATAGCCAATCGAATCACGTTATTATCACGAGCAATTTCTTTCTTTTTTCGTGTGGTATTCTAGGATCTCTCCTTCCTTTCTTGTTCAAGGCAATAGAAACAACGTCTTGTCGGAGTAACGCCGATGTCTTGTCAGAAATGATAAAAATTAACATGATACGCATTAAGTTACGGCTGGTTTTTACAGTGATAATCAGCTTAGATTGGTCAACTGTCCCTCTACAACTATATTTCCACTAATTTTGCAGTTAAAGGTCAATTATACAGTAAGGCCAAAGCTTTAATTTTTGTTGACCTTCTCGCCATAATTAAAGCGCCGGTATGTCAGTGTGATGTTACGAATTTCAACGTATTTTTCTCGTATTTGATACTTTGTTGTCCCATAATAGTTCTTGCTTAGTTAATAGAGGGAACTGTGGCGCCATAGTTTTATGCGAATTGCAAGTAGTGTAGTTCAGTTAGCACGAGAAAGTTTGGGCAATACATGGATTTGCCTAAACTTCGTCCTTCTGGCTTTGAATGGCTTCCTGACGTTTGCAAAGTGATCCTTTTCAAGAACGTACTTCGTTATTGAATAAAATTTTCCGACAGCAATCTTCAAGCACAGGACCGGTCTCTAGCACAGAAGTCCGATATTGAAACCATTAGGCTATACCAACGCATGGACAAGCGGGGCCACTGCAATTAGCAGCGATTATGCGCGCAAGCCGAGTTTTATTACCTTCTGCATTAAAAAAAAACACAAATAAGTTGCTTAGAAATTTAGTCCAATTTGGGCCCAGATAAAGGGTTCTAAACGAAAAGCCACAACAACGTCTGAAGCCCCAAGCACGAAGATCAGACAAATCCACGTATATACTTTCCATCATTCCCATGGTGGCTGAACGATCGCAGCGCCAGAGGTTCCTCTATAGTAATTCTAGGAAACTCTATGCCTGGTTCCTTTAGAGTACAATGCGATCCCATCTTTACCAATAATAATAAAAAAATCACTAGGGCCGAGTAGACATAGTCAGAAAGCGTGACGTCACTGCGAACCGGTACGCGAACTTTCAGTGGCATCGCTATGCACCTGTCTCTCGTTATTGCGTTTTTTTTTTTTGGCTTATCAGGCAGCCTCTCATGACTTCTTTTGATATCGTAGAAGGCTAATCTACTAATGGACTTTTATCGTGTAAGCGTCCAAGAGCGTCTGTGGTTTAGACATTAGACATTATTTATTTCGTCATAAAATTGTACATGAACATAAGAAAACAACTGTTGGGCCCATAGCCGAGGCTATAGTGTAGGCCCGTATGGTATACGTGCGTATGTGCAACAACGATCAAGACAGAGTTGAACAATCGCGTATTGGTTGGTCTCCGCTATTCAGCATACGTCGATATCAGCAGACAGACGCGTAATCTCTGCTGCAGATAAAATTGGCCGTTGCAGTTTTGCGCATATGCGATTCACAGCGCCTTCTACAGATCACCGATAGACGGCGCCCTCTGGCATCCCGGTAAAAAAATAAAAATAAAAGGGAACAAATTTCCGAGTGCCGCGGACCCTCCGAACTGTGACCTCCGTGAATCACGCGGCCAGCACGCGTGCAGCTCTTACCTTCAGCGATGAAGCATCGCTGTGCACTCCGCTTTGTCAAGACCACGTGGTACACAGACCACATGTAGTGACCGCAGCGCTGCACTGCCGGCGAAGCCACGCGCCCGGCGCCCTACGGAGAGCTCAATCGCGTCGAAGCGCACGCGTGCTCCTATCGGCTTTTATCCCTCCACCCCCCCCCCCCCCCCCCCCCCATCTCCTCTGTAATTTCAACGCGCATCTCCGGCTGCCAGCGTCAGAGCACTCCTCGCTGAGGCTATATGAACGGGCGCGGGGTGGAGGGGCAGGTGAGGGGTAGAGGGGCGATCGTGATTAAACGTCTGGTCCGGCATGACCTCCGGGTTTGGTGCCTATCCGGGTGTGTGTATGCCCACTTGCGAATCGGGAGTGCAGAGCAGAGGTGCATTGATTTTCACCTCGAACGATGGCCACGCCCTCTGTGACGGTTAGGCTAGCTCATCAGCTTCGTGAACGGTGTTCATTGATGTTTGTGTCGATTCCTTTAGTTGGTTGGTTGGTCGTTCCTCGGTTAATTGGTGCAGCCCGCTCTGGTGAATCGGCCATGAATTGGGCGGCAGAAGGGTTCAAAAGATAATAATAATTTTGAGGAATATAAATTAAATTAAAAATTACAACTGGAACTCGTGAAACTAAACGTTACCTGACAGAGACGTGAAGTCTATAGTATTTACATATTACAGAAAATAGAAATATGGATTACCAACGAGAAATGAAACGGAAGATGTTAGCAAGGAATTCTTTTTGAATGCATCACAAACTGAGGGCACCAAAATTTCTGAGGGCATCACAAACGTTCCTGTGTGGTTAAAAGCCAGTTTGGTAGCATCAAAGGAAAGGCCGGATCACCGGGACAGTCCAAGTCAAGCGACGTTTACGTAATGGTTCTTCCAGCATTCCTTTTTTCTTTGAATATTAAAACTGTGACATCCTCAAACGGAATGTTCTAGAGATTCACTCTCATTACAGAAACGACACAAAGGTGCTATCGCCAGACCGGACATGAGAAGGAAAAAGCTGAGTGGTGGGACTCAACAACGTAGTCTTGTAAGAGACACTTCCGACTCTCTGGTGGAGGAGTACCATCTATTGTTCCAAGGAAATTTTGGAAACGGAAATTCAGAAGCGGACAATGAAGATTTGTGAAAGTTATTTCCAGTTGCAAATTCTTATCCTGCTGGTCATGAGGTGGTTGTTGTCGCTGTCTTCGTTTTTGTTGTGGATATGAGCGGTGAAGTTTGGGAGCTGTGAGGTCACCATGGACAGTATTTCAAGGTCTTAGTTATAACTGAAAAAAACAAAATGAAAGTAGGATATATCAAAATTCTAAAAAAACAAAAACCGAGAGACAGAATAACTGCATGCATCGATGAGGCCTGCTAAATCCTGTGAGTAGTCATATATATACGCACAGTAGTATCGTTGCTTCCACTTGTCCTGCCATCTATGCGCTGTCTTTCGACTTAACCGACAACTCGCACCACATTTGTTATTACGCGGCCTGAATCTGTACGCCCCGAACAAGGACAGTTCCACTTCTGCTCTTGACTCGGCTGGTCACGTATCCAACTCTTCTCAGCAACAATGCAGCATAAAAAGAGCCTTGCCGCACTGATGAGCGTCATCTACCGACAGTGCATGCAAGCAACTACGTGTACCTTTGCGACGAACAACCTGCGGAGTCTTTTTTTCTACGTCGATTCATATAAAATCACGAAATAGGGAGTAGGTTGAACTTCAATCAGACTGGGCAAACTAAGACTCTTTTTTTTTTTTTTTTCAGAGTTGTACGTCAGCCCTTTTTGCTTTGGACAAGCTAAGTGGTTTTTCTCATTGGTCACCGACAGATCGAAACAGGCCGACTGAAACACAACCTACATTTGTTTTTTATTGGCTAAAGTGAAGTCAGTTTTGTCTCATACTTAATTAATAAAAAAGTAAAAAGAATGACACGGTCATTGCATCACCTTCGAGCACTGGTTTAGGGGGTCGTGTGAATCAATAGTTTAGGGAATTTCGTGCTTGGAACCCTTACGCTTTACTGAATACCGGAGATGCAGAGAGCTGGTGGCGCAATCTGGCGACGCTGAGCTGAACTAAAGCACACACAACCAAAGTTGAAAGGATCGTGTTCCACTTAACTGGGGGTGTAGAAGCCCCGTCAGCAACGATCACAAATGTATAGGGACTCCTTTTTCCTCCTCCCCCCTCACCCTCGCCTCTTCTCGGCGACAACACACTCCTTGCCTCTCCCCACGCAGTGTTTCGCACTGACACGCTAAAATTATCAATTCAAAACCGACGGTCTAACGAACGCAGCTGCTCCGTGTCCGGGTGCTGCATATACCTCCCCCTCTGCTTCGCCACGGTGCGGATGAGAGCGCGCTAGGGGCTTCCGCGCCGCATCCTCGCCCACGGAGACGGAGGCGCCGCACTGCTTTGCTCCGAAACAAGATTTTGGTCGCGTGCCGCCGGTGTGGCTCCTCTATCAACCCCTCCCTCCCTGCTGATCGTCGTTGCCTCCTTGCGGTTGCTCTGTACTTTATTTTTTCTTGGCCTTCCGCTTCAACGGCATGGCCATCGCTGCATGCATACGGAGCTGCGAATCGTACGCGCGGCGGAGCCACCCTTCTCGCCACGCACGTGGGGAGGACTCGCTGCGATGCGATGCCGCCGCGTGGAAGTTGTTAAGGGCCCACACGGTCCAGGACAGGACGCACGCGGTCGCCCTCGGGTGGTCCTTCGCGGCTGCCTCCGCGTGTTTATACCCGATCGACTGTGCAGTGATACGCGCTCGAATCTGCAACCCTTACCAATTCCACGCTCGCCCTCTTTGCATTCCAGCTCCCTCGTCCCAGCTCTTGCCGTTGATCCTCCCAGTCACCGAATACCACTGAAATACTAAAGCTATGCAGTGTTGTGGGAGCTGGACGTGGTCTCGATGAATCGAGCGCAAAGTTGGCAATGCTCTCCTCAATTAATTCAGAGTTCCTGAGTGTCCAGCCTCTGGAACGTTATTTTAGCGGTCTGTAGTCTAAATGTTTATAGCAGCCTTGTACGCGTTTCAGCAAAAAAAAAAAAAGGGTAGTCGATTACAATTATTTATTTCAAAAATATGTAATTGATTACGATGACCAATTACTGCCCATCAAGAGTAATTGAGCAATTACTGAAAAGCAATGGATTACTTTTACGTTACTTTCTTACCAACACTTATTACTATTGCACGAATATAGTAAATTGAACGAGCTGACGTGGCTTTTATACCAGTGCGTCCTCTGCTGCTTTTCATGCGTTCTTTATCTTCACTAACAATCGTTATTTTCTTTTTTCAATATTTGCGCCAGTCATCTTCCCTCGCTTTTTTCTTTACATTTGCAGCGACACTGAAAACTCCCTCGATGTGCGCACGGAACAGAAAGGCAGTGTCTTACGTACGAACGTCTTGCGCATAGCATTGTGTTTACCCAGATATAAGCATATAGCGGCATTGAGATCTCTATGAAGCGCGGCGCATTCATTGTTGCCGGGCCTACGAGTAGGCGCATCCGGTACAGGGCCAATGAAAAGCTCAACAAATTGTCCGTATAGGCGATATACTGGCATCAAAGTCCCAAGTGGCATTCGTTATTGAACTATGTAGCAGTGCCGGTTTGATTCGTCGGTCAACAACTGGTTCAGTGTTCAAATGAGCAAACAAATATAACTGAGCACTCGGATTTTTTCTGTTTGAACGTGCGCGTCCGCGAGACATGCTTCAAGGTACGACCACTGGCATTCTACTCATAGTTCCCGCTAAATTCGAATGCTGAAAGCTGTGCTGCCTGTTGAAATCTGTCGCTCGTCACTAAAGTAACGGGTTACTTGTGATTGATTACTGAAGGAAGGAATTGAATTACAGCTGTAGCATTACCGAGCAGGAAATATAATCGATCAATTACACAACTACGAAGAAATATAATTGACTACGAGTAATTAATTGCATGTAACTGACCTACATAGACGTGGTTCGAGGAGCTTTATGCAAACCGTTTACTGTTTGGTAAAAGTACCAGCTAACTGTTCAATATGTTAGGCGGCCATAATCTTTGACTTAGGTTCTCTTACTGGCACTCGCACCTCGGCGTTAGTGTTCCTGAGGTTAAGCGAGCGATCGTCTTTCCCCCGGCACGATATGCGGGCGAGGAGGAAGCACAGCGCGTGCCACCTGGTGGGGCGTAGCCCCCTAGCGAGCGGCGCACGAAGCGCACCTTACGCGTCCTCTCCGGGGCTGACGTCAAGCATGTAACGAGCGCGCGCGCGCAGCTGTTGCGAGCGAGCGAGCGAGCAGGTGAGCGCCGGGAGAGGAGAAGCGAGAGAGGAGGGAGTGACGTCACATTCACTCTGCTAGGCAGATATTCACTCTATGCCTGGCAACTGTTTTCAATTAATTAGCTGGTTAAATGTCACGCCACCTTCGTGAGTGTGACGTCATTAGTGACGTTATTAGTTCCGCTTTCTACTTCCGGGTTTCCAGGAATTTCGCCAAAGTCGTAATCGCGTGGCGAGTCTCTGAAGTCTACGATTCTGTGCTTTGGTGTGCGGTATAATCAGTGATTTCTAAGCAATTATGTTTTTTCCAGACACTTCAGTAACTCAACTTGTAACTAAACTTATGCTCTGATATCATATCTATAATGAAACCCATAAATTTTGTACTGTACTACTTTTTTCTATTTCTTTTTTCTGATTTGTTTTGAATTTTGTCCCCGGTCGTTCCAGGAGGTGAACCGGAAGTGGTGCGCAAGAAACAAGAGTGTCGCTCGATGCTCGTGCCACTAAAAATGTTCAGAAACGCTCAAAATTCCGTAGATAAGACTCCGGACATGCGTGGGGCCACACAATTTTACTTCACTATTGGATGCAAGATGCTTATGCATTGTGTGCAGACCAAAATAAGTATAGAAATAAGGAAGAATAAGAAGTCCCACCGAGCGGCCCCTGCTTCTTCGGCGAGGTATTATTTTTCTGTTGTTTTCTTCGAAGAATCAGTGCTGTTTTCAGACTTTGTGCTGTTGTCCAGAGACAATAGACATCCTGTGGGATGCCTAGGTGTTAAAGGTCACCCACGGGTGGTTTTGCTGCGCTCTGCAGCGCATCTACGCTTACCACGGCGGTAGGCAGCAAAGAACACCGGCACGAGCCATGTGTCCGACAGCGCGTTCCGAGGCGCATGAGTTTCACAGAATTGGCCGCGCATTTGAAACTGCCACAACATTCGACTAATGCCATCAAGCCGGCGACGCCAGTTTTCAACACTGCAGTACGTTCCAGCACACCTTCAGTGAATATGACCAAGACACGCGAAAGTGCTGCCAAGAAATCACGGGCTGGCGAAAATATATGACATCCACCTATCAGATAAACGAAGAGGACATAGACCTTGACGATACGCCGTTCTCCGTGGTAGCGTATAAAAAGAAGCCACCTGAGGGAATTGCAGTTGTTTCTCGACCCTCATAGGAAGGCTGCAACTTCTAGCAAGTGAATACAAACCGCGCTGCGTCAGAAATTGTTTCCGCGGCAGAAGAAAATGTGCAGTCATCAACAGAGATGGAAGTTTCTCTGTCAACGTTACTTTTGTCTCATCCGCAAGACACCTACTGTCGATGAGTGAAGCGCCTGGTTTGGAAGTCAAGCCATTTATTCCGGCATATTATTTAAAAAAAATACTGGCAAGATACACCATGTCCCAGTTCAACACACGCACAATACACGGTTGATGCCCTGAAGGGTTTGTGACATCTGCTCCTCGTCAATCACGATACAATCGCCAAGAAGATTGAGCAATAGAATCATGCCCTCCTAGAATGGTTATTCTTCATTTCGGAGAAAAACCAATGCCGGCAAAGAGTGCACTTGGGTTTCACGAGTCATCCTGTAGAATAATACAATGGTCCTGCTCTGAGATACTACAACTGTCAGAGGTTTGGGCATTTAGCGAGGAACTGCCGCAGTCCACGTCACCGCAAGATATATGCTCAGAAGACTACAGCGAGAGCCAAAGTATGCCAACTGTGGCGGAAACCATACAGCGTCCTACTCCAGGTGCCCTCAGAACAGAGCTGCCTCAAAGCTAGATAGACACGAGTTGATATACGGAAGGCTGCCTCCTCATAATACACCCCCCGCCTAACCTCGATACCGTAAGATATGCGCCTCCAACTCCCGTCGAAGAGCAGGAGCAAGCGGTCAATTTGAACTATTCTGCAGCTTTAAAACTATCGGATTTACAACGTTCCGACAGCGAGCGACGCGATCTATCTTCAGAGGATGCTGCTCATCTTGCGCAGGCATCGCGTCAAAGTCGCCGACCTTCTCAGTAATGCCCTTGGATATTGACACAGTAACCTCACCTATAACATCTCAGCGACTATCTCAGCGTTCGCGCCAACTTCTTCACTATTACAAGTTCATAGTGCATTGGTAAAACAAAAAAAATTCCTTATTCGGCACATATCCTCCATGGTTTATCGTAAACTTCTGAGGAATACGTACGTCTTCAACGTTTACTGGCAAGGGAACAGCGAGTGTGTCTTGGTGTTCCGCAGGCTACCTTGAGTTCTCTAGTAATTGCTGAAGCTCGTCACCCACCATCTTCAGTCACACGAATGGTTCAAACATGCGGGTATATTTATCGCGTCTTAACAAACTAGAAACAAACACTAGAAGCATGCATTAAACCTCGCGCTTAGCGAACGAACCAAAAGCAAAATTCACAATGTTGTTCAAGAACGTAAAGCATTATTTCCAAGATTTGAATTATGCAAAGCGGATGTTAGTTACCCCCCTTGGATGTTACCAAGTCCTAAGATAGAATTATCGGTTGAGGGGATTATATCTAAGAGAGACGTTCATGACCACACACCACCTGGCACTATTCCAAATTTAGACATTATATCCCCTGTATACATCCACGTGTATACAGACGTTTCATGTCATAATATTTCCTCGGCTTAAGCATTCGTCATTCCACATTTGACGCCAGAGCAAACATTTAAATTGTCTCGAGCGACATCTTCTACCGTGGCAAAACTGTTTGCAATCCTGTGTGCTTTGCGTTTCATGACATCAGCAAAAAATGCTTAAAAAATGTGCTATTTTTAGCGATTCGCAAGCCGCTCTCGCATTGATACAAAGGGATAGAAAAAATTATTTGAGCACTCTGCTGTTGTGTGAGACGCTCAAAGAACACACAAGATCAAGCGTAATGAATGCCGTAATCGTATTTCAGTGGATACCCAGACACTGCAATGTTCCTGATAACACTGCAGCGGACGTAGCTGCGAATCATGCGCAGAGCAACACAGTGACAATAGAGCTTCCTCTTTTGCGCAATGAAGGCCGTCTGCTCCTGAGACAGATATTCTGTCGTCTCAGCAAAAGTACCTGGTTTGATCAGCACTCTAAGAACTCGGAGTTATACTTTGTAGACCCATGTATAAACCTATCAATTCCGTCAAATCTGAGAGAAAACTAAAAATTCGAAACATTAGTGCGCCGCCTGCGGCTTGGTACTGCAACTACGCGACACACTTTATACAGGATGGAACGTGCCTCTAGTACGCAGTGTTCTTGTGGCCAGACGGCGGGCCTCCGAAAAGGGCACTTCTTGAATTGAAAGAGGTTTTCGAGGACACAATCATTTTGCGGAAATATTAATTTCTGTTTATCTTAATAAGCTTAAAGATTGATACAAATGTTGTTCTGCGTTCAAGATTGCTTTATGTGGGGATCGTGTTTTTTACGCTATATGTAATTACTTGTGTTCTGCGCTTTGGAGCGTAATTACTTGTGTCCTGTACTTTGGAGCGTAATTACTTGTGTTCTGTATTTTGGCGATTCAGAATATTTGACTTTATATACGCGCAAGTGTACTGAACTCATGCACAAAACTTTGCGATCCATTTACTGTTGACTGTATCTGATGTTCTACTGAGTGCCATAATTTGCGACATTATTATGTCTTTTTGTGGATATTTGTTTCCTTTGCTAAGTGACAAGGAGCAGCCGGCGCCTCCATAAAGGCGCCAACCACTCCTATCATTCATTTCAATAAAAAAGAAAGAAAGAAAGGGAAAAAAATAGAAACGACTCGGCAGACAAAATACATCCATTATGAATTTATACATGCAGAGTAGGGTTTGAGGAGACGGATTGGCTATTGTGAGAGGATATATAGTGGGCGACGCACGCCAGCAACGAACTGTTCGTTCTAGGTGGCAAAAACCTTGGGAATTGGGCCCGATTGCCGACACCAGCGTTCGCAACGCTGCACGGAACCGCGAGAGCCTTCGCAGTATACGCAACCACTGAAGAAAGATGGCCTCTTAAAGTAAAGGCGACGGGCGTGGAGTGCACCGCCGCCGGACACGCATTCCCGCCGTCGTGGTTCCCGCTTATCTGTGTACGCCCGCGACCCAATGCGTGCCCACTCGGGCGTGCGGCAAACCGCGTCCGCTGGGCCCACACGCTCGGGCCACATCACGTGGTCGAGCTCGCTCTTCCTGCTCGCCGCTAAGTTGCGATGCTAATTCGAAACCTTGTGATACAGCGCGGGTATCGCGGGAAGATGGCTTGATTCGGCAAATTTCGAGTGACGCGCTACGCCACGTGGCTTTGTGTGGACGAAGGCAAAGTATCGAAGGCTTAGTCGGCTTTCTGCTTCGACGGGCGTGACACGGCTGCGGCTCAAGAAACTACGCTAATTTAAAGCGGCATTCTTTATTTATTTAGTGAGCATCTCGGCCAGCTCGATGTTTATGTGTTACGTCTCCGAAGCACGTGTGCGCGGCTTTGACTATGGCTCGACTTCTCACCAACTGCATGCTGTTCATCGACCGCGGACGCATCGGCCAACCATAAAAGAGAATCGAAAGAAGGACGCCTCCATAAACTGTCCACCTCTGATCGTCTACCACGCGGCCCCTACTAGATGGAAGTGTCACGGAAGGATTAGCAGAGCACAATGGGCGAGACCTCCTTACTTCTCTGGAACACTCAACCGGCTTTCGTTACTGACTGGCTGACCATAGCCTTCTATTTATGCCTGACTCCAGCTGTAGCTTTCACTGCACTTCATGTAAATGCTGAGGCGGAGTACAGCTCTGGGCGCATTGTTATTAAGCAAAAAAAAAAAGATATTATTTCAAATTTTCTTGCCGGTGTGCCGCAGGTGCGGCAGTTCGCCAATACAGTTTACTGCGACAATTGGCAGGCACACATGCGGTAAATCTATACCATGGTGCAAGTTGACGCGAGGCCATCATGCGGGAACGACTCGTTCCTCCCAAGTAGGTCCCACAACGTTATTTCAATAAAACTGGGAATTTCTACTGATGACTCACCCATAGAACCATTCGAGAAATATTGCTGCTAAACTTGGAGTCATGGATTCGTTTCCCTGGTCGTGTTTCCATGGGGCGGAATACAAAAAACGCTCTGCATAGAGCTATATGTAAACACAGGTGGTGAAAGTTAATTCAGAGTGCTTCAGACGAGCCAGTGCGTTGTTTTGCGATGGCTAACGCAACCGACCGATTGATAGATCTCGTCTGTCTGTCTGTCTGTCTGTCTGTCTGTCTGTCTGTCTGTCTGTCTGTCTGTCTGTCTGTCTGTCTGTCTGTCTGTCTGTCTGTCTGTCTGTCTGTCTGTCTGTCTGTCTGTCTGTCTGTCTGTCTGTCTGTCTGTCTGTCTGTCTGTCTGTCTGTCTCTTTCTTTCTTTCTTTCTTTCTTCGAACAATACTGCGTAGCGTGCAACAGTGTTTACCCTAACGCACATGAGAAATCATATGATTGTGTGGTCATCATATTACAATGGCGACGACGAAACAAACGAACTGCTCTAACAGATTCACTTACACCATTAATATGGTGAATTGTAATGGCGCTAAGTATAATTTACAAAAGGAGTAAGGTTAAATACTAGAACACCACGAATTCTTTCAGTGAAAAGAACATGGCCACATATACAAAGAAAGCACAGCAATAATTTTGTATACACCGACATGTTGTTCTCTAATACCATTTTTCTCTTTATTAATACTATGCGAAAAGAACTGAGCCCTGTTATGGTCGACCTGTCGGGTGTGACAGACATTCAGGCGCACGTTTCCATGACAAGATGGTTTGCCTCGTCCCAGAAAAGGTTGTCACGGTAAGCCTGGACATAAACCTGTCATATCTGAGAAGCGTTCAAGCGGGCCTCCCCATGTCAACATAATTGCCCTCTTCTCCGAGACAGCGTCACCCCTTTTATTCCCCGAGCTGACACAAAGGGATGGACGAAGAGAAGACAAACCGAAGGGCGGGAAGTCGTCGACGACAGAGCCTGACATAAGTACTAATGCCTCCACAGACTCCCCGGGAAGACGTCGACAACCACTAGACCGTGAGCGGTAATTAAGGCTGTCTTGGCTCCCGTACGATTGACCTGTCAAGTGTGAGAAGCGTTCAAGCGGGCGTCCCCATGTTGACATAATTGCCCTCTTTTCCGAAACAGCGTCAACCCTTTTATTCCCCGCGCTGACACAAAGGGAAGGAAGAAGGAAAGAAAACTGGAAGGGCACGAGGTCGTCGACGGCAGAACTTACTTCCACAGGCTCCCCACAAGGACATCGACGACCATAGGACCGCAAGGGCTATTTAAGGCCGTCCTGTCCCCCGTGTTAATCAGAACCGCTCGAGACTCGTATGAGAGTCACAACCATCTACCAATGAAGTGAATACAATGTTTTCTACCTTTTTTTTCATCTTCACGATGCCCGGCTTCGTCGTGGTTTCGTAATTCTTGCGGTGAAGACTCACCTCACCCGGTTGAGATCGTATCACCCGTCACCATTTTGAGATGACACCTTCTTTCTCTGCGTTTATCTTAATAAAACACCAAAACACGTTTAATACAACCTAAAGAGAGAAAAAAAAAAAGAAAGAAACTAGACGGCCGTTAGTTGTGCGAACTCAAGAATGCAAGTCAGTGCAAAAAATTAGCTGCGCTACATGCTGATTCAATGAGTCGTGCCACTCACAGCAACATCACTCCATACCCAAGAGTCAATCGGAACAGTGATTGCAAAACTTGCCAAAAGGTTCTGGTTGCGTTAATTAAGACTCAATTAAGACTGTACACTTCAAGTGTTCATACAGCAGTTGTCACTTGCGCAGCCCTTTCTGCTAGACGTTCCTATCTTAGTTATACAGCGTTATTCTACCTTTAAGTGTATTCGATCACTTCGAACGTCTAATTCTTGAATCCAATGCGAATCTAAAAAGCAAACACTACTTGATACGCATTCCGCATTTCCAACAATTGCGTGCACTTTCAATTTCTTGCGATGCCTACCGTTTCCATGGCAACATTCCGCGACAAACCACTCTGAGAAGTGACCTCGACGCTCTGACTGAAGTCATCATAACGCGCTATTGGCCGCAAGGCGCTGTCCTTTCTTCCACCTCTGATGCTCACTTAATCCTTGAAAGGTTGGTCTCGGAGGCGTTAGGTGATACAGTTTGCTCATGGTTACGTACGGCGTAAGAACAACTATACGCGAACAATGCCTATGCTGAACGTTCGCCTACAACACAATGTTTCCCGGACGAGAAACAACACATTATTGTGCCCAATGGCTCATTATATAATAGTATACGCTGGCAAAGTCCTTGTAAAGTCAGCATAACATATGGTTGCCGTTATCCGATGCCCCGCTCCGCATCGGCGCCCGATCGCTTTCTTCAGCGGCGAATCGCAAATGCTCATCCTTCGAGATCATTACGACAAGCACGCGCGAGCGTCTGTCGGCTCCAAACACTATTGTTCCGGCCGCCCGCATCTGTGCGACCAAACATATATGCGCACGCGCTGCTGCTGGGAGCGCACATATCGACGCTGAGACCAGACGCCTCGCTGACCATTGTGAGGAAACACGCCTTAATTCACACCGCGCCGAGACCCCTTCCACACACACGCGGCATGTGCATGCACACAGAGATTGCAAAGCGGCTTCTATACACGAAGGTTATGCGCCTCGGCGCCATTCAACTTTAATGGCGTACAGACTCGACGGGAGAAGCCGACTCCCACAGCATGCTCACGCGAAGCGCGATTACTTTTTTCAATGCCACGAGCTGACGCCCAAGGCAAACATGCCGACCGATGACGCCGCTAAGACAATGGCCGGAGACCTCCGCCGAGCAGTGGTCGATGCGCGGAAGGAGCGGGTTGTTGCATATATAGTGCGTCGAGTGGGGCTATTAATCTCTCTCGTGAGCACCGTGTATGCAGATGTCAGTGGCAGGACAGGTGCGTAGAAGGAAAAGGGCCATTTGCAAACATCACGCCGACAGCTGAAGTACAGACGTTGAACTATACCACTGTTTAGGCGTGGGGTAACGATTTCTTTTCTTTTTACTCTTCCAGTAGCTCCTTTCCGGAGGTGTGCTGCAGCGTACGCACCTTTCAGACTTTGGTGTCGGAGTTTGGAGTACCATGATTCATTTCAGCTTTAAGCTAACAAAACTGCAGCAAGACTGCAGTTGAAACACGGTAACGTTTATATGAGCTGCACCTTTACACTTTAAAGGTAACCGACGCTTTTTACCTTAAATAATGGTAATATAATACATTCGCTTCTGCCATGTTTTTTTTTTCGTCAATTGAAGTAAAATTTGGGTAGCGAACCATAATTGTGTAGCCTAATGCAGTTTAATTTAATTTCAGTTGAATGTAATAGAAACATCAGCGGTTATCGATGTCAACGTAAATATTGGGTGCTCATATATGATAATTAGGGCGATGAAACAAATCATCTATGCCCGAACAAGTGCACGTAGACAGCTTGAGTGGTATTCGCTAATTAATATATGATATAGATTGGCGCAAGCTCAACATGAATGCTTTAGGACGTGATCAAGGACTTCTGTAAGAGAATTACAGCGTTCCCAGGTTACGTTGTTAGGCGCGTTTTTCCGCTTGTTCCACGCATTTTTAGCATCATTTGCACGCTGATTTTATAGTGTGGCCATCAACATCTAACTACTGCAGATCCCCCCTTTACTATAGCGGAATCTACGTAGTCCAAGAGAGGTACATAAGTATGTACAGCTGAAGAGTGTTGACTGTGGATCTTGCACTGTATGCGGAGCGATGCTAGTGAACCCACACAGCTTACGAGTATGTCGGTTGTGTTATATATGTGGTGGGTCGTTTTCATTTGAAACTCGCCAGGCCCGATCGCATTGCTTCCTTCGAGGTTCAATATTTACCCATTGATCATCAACAGCCATTCATCAGGTGGCCAAAGACGTGTTCGCGGCATTTGCCGTTATGTGCGTGTATGAACTTTGAGCTGTCGTCAGGCATTACCATATTTCAACGCCAGTATAGTGCCAGGCCGCGGGGCTGCAAACGCTAATTAATTTCGAGCCGTCGCTTGAGATATATGCCATACTTTCGGCACATTAAGTTGAGCCACTTATGCGCGGCGTTTCACGAGTATTTTAAACCGTCGTGCAACCGAGCCTGTGGGAAAAGTGCAAAATATAAAGCCCCCCCCCCCCCCTGGAATATTTTCCCCCCGCCTTCTATTGAGTGTTTCACAAAGGAAGACACTTAAAGTTCATTCCCGTGGATGTCTGGATCTTATCTGAGTCAGCAACTACCATGTCTCATAAACTGTGCAGCGTTGCGCACGCAAAAGGTGCATACACTAATCCGCAGGAGAAAATGGTCCCTATAGAAAGCGTACCCGTTTCCTTTACTTTCCGAACAGCCAGGCGACATAGCCTCGAAGCGTCGTCGGGATTGGCCGATTTTTACGTCTTTCTGGAAGCCGGCTGATTAATATATACGCTGCAAAGAAACCGTCAGTTCAGAGGTACGACGCTCGCTTTCCTTGTAGGATGACGACACGCTATATAGCTTTCAGCTCGTTGCACGGTACTAGTAGACCAGCAGTGTGTACGAGGGTGTCTGGCACGACGAAGTATACGGAATAATAATAATAAACCGACGGAAATATGGCGCGCGGGGGGGGGGGGGGAGGGTATCTAGACGCGCACTCCAAAGCTTTGCCATACACAGCCTCCGCGCATATATATTACACGGCGAGGGAATGGGGCCTTAACAGAAAAGAGAGCCAAAATGAAGAAGCCACGGGATCACTTGGTCGCAAGGACCGATAAGCAGGTCTTTTGATGAATTCCGTTCAGTCGTATATAAGTGCACACAGGCGGTTGGCTGAGAGTCAACGTGGCGACACCGCATATATAGCCTATATATGCCTCACGTCGTCCGTCTGCGTGATGGCCGGTGCCTCGCTTAAAGGAAAGATCTTTATGGCACATTTGGCGGCGCTCGCGGTAAATATACGTGGCCGTGCACGGAGGACGCAGGCTCCATGGACGACGATCGTTTGAAAGTGAGCCCTCACGCTCGGAAACTGCAGCTTGCGGAGTGCCGGTGTATATGTAAGAACCATAACTATTTCTGCCCTCCCCGGGGATCAGCCGCCAGCTCTGCTCCACGCACTTCGCCCTCAGCCTTCCTTCCCCTCTACACTCGTTAACTTTTTTTACAGTCTTAGCAAATTAAAATTGACGACTGCCAGAGCACGTCGATGTTATAGGGTCGCGCGGGCGTAAAAAGGTTAATTTCTTCGGATTGCACGTCGCCGAGTTGTACCCCGGGGGCACGTCTTTACTTCTGCATCTTTTATTTTTTGTCTCTCTCTCTCCTCCCTCCTTTTATTTTTATTTTACGAGTTTCATTTGCTGCGGGATATCACGGACGACATCACCCTGTTGACGTTCACCCCAGGGGTCGCGAGCGCAAAAATGTTGGGTCATTTTACGCGCGCTTTCTCCGCGCCCACTGGCCGAAGTTTACCGCTGCTGCTTATACAGCCACGGAAAAAAAGTCGGCTACCAACGACCGCTTGTGCAGCTTCGCGAGGGCTTAGGGTTCCTTTAGGAGGGGGCGGGAAGGGAGGGGGAGAGTGGGCGAGAGAGGACGGGGAGGGAAGTTATATGTGCTCGTGCGGCGCAGGTGTGAGAAGAAGTATCGCAGAGGTGTGCAGGCTTGGCGTTGAGACTTCGTGCAGAGCATCAGCGAGAAATAGTGCCCACTGCGCAATTCGACGCGCCGGTGACTGATACGATCTGCGTTGTCCCCGCACACATTCCAGGAGCCTCGCGAGAAACGATGCGCAACTCTCGCGCGGTTGCGAAAGCTTGCGGCATGGGGATTGGGCGCTTTCGCGAAGCGAACGGGAGCAGCTTGCTGCGCACATTCCCAGGTAAAATGGTTACTAAACCTTTATGGCGCAGCGTGTATGGGGCCATCTGCGAGGCTTGAGTACGCACTTACAGAAGCCGCAGGTATACGTATATGTAATATATATACGAGTACGGAGGCAACGCCGTATCACCTTGAAAGCTGCGGAGGTCGTGGAATCTCGTAAATGGGTCTTGTTAATCTACGAGTTGGCCGCCCACAGAGTGCTCGGTGGCACTTTTGGTTGGCCACCGCTCTAGCGACTATGCGCTCAATCCTTTTTACGACCGGAGTTTTCGTTCTGCGTTACGAGTTTCGATAACTTGAAGGCGCTACGGTCACGTGCTGCCCAACTTGAAGCGGCATTTCCGCCCCTTGAACATAAAGCGGGCACCTGCCTTTTTCTTTCTGTTACAACTATTGCTATCGCCGGCGTCATCATCGAGTTCATTAGTATCATTACGCCAACCAGCTCGGCTATTGTAACTGCAGTACACTCTATATTGTAGACGCTGTCAAATTTCGCCGTGTTGCCGAATTCGCTATCGCGTCATCTCTGATGTCGGCTCGCGAGGCACCTATACGCCACCTCCTATTGGCATGAAATGTCAAATTGGCGAAATTTGACAACACGGCTGATTTCAACACTGTTCAGAATAGTTATCTGGAGATAGAAAAAGCTAAGCGGACAAGTACATACCCTCATCTCAAAGGGACGTAGTGCAGCACTACGACGCTAGTCAACAACTAAGAGACAATTTTCCTGGTGATACTAGTATATACTCTACTTAAGCCATTAGCGTAATGGTCGTAGCGGTTTACGCACCAATGACATAAAAGAGTTCTGGCAGCCATGCGCTTCGAGTGTTGCGTTTCAAAAGCTGAGCACTGTACACACAGTGATTTGCGAAATACAGCTGGATTCCCTCTGTACTTGTGTACTCATATATAGCCTTGAATTCAAAGTTATTTTGTGATCTGTACTCAGTGACCTGATAAATTAGAAATTCCATTAATTAAGCCGGCAAAAATGCGCATTGTCACGTTGTCGTGACGGCGAAGGATGAGAAACTGCCGAAGGAGGGCTCTTAAGAGGTTCAGTCTTTACTGGGTGAACTTGAGTCCAGAGTACCAAGTAACACTCGAAGCACAAAGAAGCGGCGATAACGATCGTTAATCGTACAAAATCTGACCCGTGGGTCGTTGGCTATCTATGCGTGACTCGTCGTATATTCCAGAGGAATCATGGTTGCTCGCGTGCCTATATATATATATATATAACACTATTCGCGTCGCGCATACAGTGTGATTAGACAAGGTTCCCTCGCTTTACGATCGGCGACGACATTCGAGAGAGCTCCGATATTTGAACGCGCGTATTGCGCCCAGTGATTACATTGCATCAGTGATTGGCCGGCGCGAAACGATCGCCGAAAAAAACATAACCAGTTTATACGCGTGTAAATATATTTGTCGGAGAGCCAATGCCCTGCAAACTATTGTGGTATAGATTGTATACCATTGCGCGTGCTTTTTCTGTAACCACAAGTGTAGAGACAATGAACATGCGATGCGATAACGGCGCGTTGAACATTCATATATAAGGTGAAATGCTTAAAACACTTTGATACTTCGCCTGCATCCTACATGATATTCACAAGCTGACCATTTTACCCAATCTCTTCAGAGAAGGCAACGGTCGTGGTGCCTTCAATCCTTCTCAAGGGTTCGCCGGAGGATATACCGCAGCACTAATATACAGCCAAACGCGGTTATATATATATATATATATATATATATATATATATATATATATATATATATATATATATATATATATATATATATATATATATATATATATATATATATATATATGTTGAACTGGTTCGTGAGCTAAAGAACAGTCTGACTTGCCAAGTAAGTTGATTTATCGTAAACCGGGCATATGTAAATAGTTTTGTGCTTTCTGAACTTGTACGATGAGTCTAGAACAAAGCTGTGCTACTGTGCTGATAATACGACTACCTGGCTCTCGCAGCAGCGCGTGTAAGCAGATAACAGGATCTAATAGTAAATAGCGTTATGCGTCGTATATCGCACGTTGCTTGATTGCACCACCCGAACGGGCTAGCAAGCACCCTCAGCTGCATGAACGCGAAAGAGAAAACATTCTGTGGCGTTATCATTGCGTCGCACCTGTCCCGAATCCTTGATTTAAACGGCGTTCACCAATGGCAAAGTGTTGTTCAGGAGCTCATTCGACACACGCCCTGCCTCTTGGAGAAGCACAGTACAATTATGGTCTACCACGTGACCGGCTTCCCCCCCCCCCCCCACACACACACACGAACATACACGCACACACGCGTACATTTACTTTCCTTTTTCACTTGTCACACCCTTAATGCTCACGCATTAACTAATTCTCTTGGAAGCATGCGTGAAAAAAAAAAAGAAGACACTGTGGGCAGTTTTATAGCGCATAGATGGGTATACTCGGAGTTCGATATATCCGATCTCCAGTTCTCTTTGAAGAACTTACTTTGCATTAATATCTAGCTCTTACTAAGTATTGCGCCTTCGATGTGGAGCACATTTCGCTGCAGCCGGGATCGTTATAATCGGGTTTCACTGTGCGCGAAAAGAGTGGACGAATGCGCGCGCGTATACTCGACGTCCTCGGCCGCGTATGGAGGAAGGCGGATCCGGACTCTCCGCAGGCGCACCGCGGCCGGATGTGGGCTGCATGCCCGATCGTGCCTCCGAGGCACGCAGACCGGGCCGGCCCGGAGGCTCACGCAGAGTCGTGATATCGTTTCTCTGCGGCGCGAGCCGCAACACGAACGGCGGCCCACTATAGATAGACACGTGTGCGTGTGTGCGTGTGCCGTGTAGTGAGTACGTTACACACACGTGGGCGCTGAGCCGAGCTCGCACAAAGAGCGATGCGCATCCCCCCCACCACACCGCATTCCGTGATTCGAGCGCGTCCGCTTTGGAGAACGCGGCTTATACGAATTCTCTGAAATCGCCAAGTGCATGTGTCTCGTTACAGACGTGTGGTGTGGTATATACGGTCGCCTCTTCCGTCAGCCCTCACTGCGGGAGCGAAAATGTGGAAACCAGGACAACAGCAAAACACAATAAAGAAATGAAATGGAATAAAAATTAATTAAACGAACAATGAATTCAAATGAAATAATATACAACAGTTTTTATAGCACACCTCCGTCATGTGAAATTTGTTAAATACGTAAGATTAGTGGTGCACGAGAGAGAGACAGAGAGAAAGAAAGAAACCAAGAGGGGAAAGTAGAGGGGTTAGGCATGGACATGCCCGGTTGGCTACCCTACACTTGGGAGGGGGAAAGGGGGAAGAAAAATGAGGAGAGAAAAAAAAAATAATACAGTCAGTCATTCGCAGAGTCAGTCGCCGAGGAATCTCCTCTGTCACAAGTGTTCGTACAATCCAGTATCGATAACGAAGTACCGAACGGCTTTTGTGGCCTTCTGCATGCAAGAATGCATAGGCCATGGTCCAAGGATCTTTTCTACCCAGAATGCTCTCTTATTTAACAGGTTGCGCTTAGTTTGTAGAGTACGTCAGGGAATGTCATAGGATGGCCAGACACACAGAAAGTGCTCTTGACTCTCATCGCACCCGCACAAATTGCGCGCGCCGCACTGTTGGCCATCCCTATTAGGAATGAATAGACATTTGTAAAATGCGAGGGCCTACACGAGGGCGTATTCTGTACCTGTTGAGCTCAGCCGGCATGTCGAGGCTGCTACAGAAAAAAAAAGAGAAAAATTTGTGCACCATTGACTGGTGGCGACGAGTCCTCCACAGTGGAGTTCTTTTAGATCAAATACAGGCCGTCCAGAAGGCCAACGATACGGCGGTAAGGTTAATCTTATTTTGTTATAGCGCAAGCTTGACAAGGACAACAGAAGGAACATCTGACACACACAGCTTTGGTAAGGTTAAACTTTACTGTCCCGACGTGAGAGACGCCGGCGTCAACCTTAGGGTTGATCTTCAGGACCTTAATAAAGTTCATCATACCATGCCATACCATTGGCCTTAAAACTGTTGCTCGCGACTGTAAGACCGCTTACAGCACCGTACTATTTACCGTTGTTCTTAATCTGCTATTTAAAGGGATAGATTTCTTTGGCTCTTCTCCCCAGTTTCCGGTACGTTTGTCAGTGTTTCTGGTCATTTATGGCAAATTGGGACCCTAGATGTCACAGGTGTCACCTGCGACGGATCGAAGAGGTGCGACGAAATGCTAGCACATTTCCCTCGCATTCACCGCTAACTCATTACTGGTTCTTTTTCTTTCTTCATAGCAGTTATGCAGCGCATCCCCTTTGTTGTCATTGTCCCAATAATTTCTTTAAACGGAATGGTCCTCGATCTAAAGTCATTTATTCCTGCTGTGATTCCGCTCTTTGTGAGTGGTAGCTCTGTTTTGTTCGCAGTGTTCTGAGAGTCTCTTTGTATAATGTTTTAAAAGTAAATATCTTCGACAGAGACCTGTTTGACTTCGTGTGAAATAGTAAAAGCAAAAACTGCTCCAGCCAAAGACTAAGAAGTTCCCGACGTTTCGGGACGCCATACATTATATAAAGAACAGCAGGCGCTGTTAAAATACTGTATGAATCTGGGCGAACTAGCCCAAATCGGTTTGTTGGTGATATTTACAGCACACATTCTGTCTCCATATTTTTGTTCCTCTCTTCTGTTCTCGCTGCACGGAGACCACTTATATAGGGTGGTGGTTTTATGTGCTTTGCGTTTCACGGGAATACCTGTGTTGTTTACATTGCTGCTGTATATATCGGCACTGTAAGCGAGACCTGCGAATGCGATAAGCAAAAGCTGCAACATTTTCTCTGCTGGCGAGGTGACTGGCTACTCTGAGGTTAAGGATTCACGAGCTTTCTTCTGAGTATATTGGTTCAACATTTTGTAGGCATTATCGTCACTGCATGATCTACACATCAGGATCTACGCAACGGGCCGTCGCTCGTTCTCGTCGCTCGATCGCTCGGTTTTTGAAATCTATAGAATTCGTCTCTCGGAACTGCTATGAGCGACCAGCCAATAGCACGTCGCCGTAACAGGATGTATAACAGTGATACTACCGGTTGTCACAAGAAACGAGCAAATGACCGAATCTTGATACGTACAGGGATAAGAAAAAAAATACCTACTGCAAGACCTTCAGAAATACTTTGTTGCTCTGTACAGCAAAACAAAACGCCATAAATTATTAGAGCATGCGTCACGCCAGTTTTGGCACGTATTAGCTGCCCTCATACCGGCAACCCTGAGGAGACGTCGCTCAATGACGTCACTCGCGTGAGACTTGTGGGCGACGAGCGGACGTGACAGCCATCCCCACCGCGTTTTTTGTCGCCGTCGTGCGCATGATCGTTTGCACCGAGTTTGTACTTTAAGCGATTGCCTCTTTTGTGATTCCTCCTTTGCCGTAGTGTCACGGGTTGCAGAATCAAGCGTCTTTCCTTTCTTTAGATCACTATCACCGTAGTGCCACGAAGGCCGCGGGTCCACAGGGTCGAGCTTCCCCAACGACTGATTGATGTTGCTGCGAGTATTTTTGAATGTGCCACGACTCAAGCAACAGTCTTCTCGCCGGGTTGGTCTCCCTGTCGATCACGGAGGCGCCGCCGAAATCAATTGCATGGTCGTGCTTATTGCAGTGTTCAGCGAGAGCGCCGCGCTGGGCTTCGAGTTTCCGTGCGTCTTTCATTGTGCTGACAGATTCTGTCTGAAAAGTTCTTGGTTTCACCAACGTAAGCGGTGGGACACTTAGACCACGACACATTCTAAACAATCCCCTGGCATTTGTCCTTGTGCGTTTGGTCTTGCGGCCGCTGGAAGAACTGGGCTGGCGTTGACACTGGCTTGTGCGCTGCGCTGACACCTTCTTTCGTCAGCACCCTCGAAAGCTGTTGGTTAATTCCAGGAACATATGAACATATAACTGGCTCTGGGCCACCTGACCAACCGAATTCGGCGGGCCAAGAGTGCGCCATATATTTTCCAGAGCTATAGACGGAAGACTGACAGCTTCGACGGCAACTCGACAGGAATTGATTTGTTGCATGGGCCAGCCCTATCACTTATTGTGCATATAGCGATGATTAGATTTTTTTTCCATCAGCTTTCAGCTATCCGTACAGGATGGCGAAACTGGTGAACGTGGTGGCGCACGCTCAGCTACTAAGCGAATTTGCACGTTAAATTGAAAACATTCGTATCGGATGTCGCTTCTTTCTTGCAAGCCCCTTCCCTTGCGTCAGCAACGTAAGTATACATATGCTGCGGTGTTCGCAGCAAGTGCACGAGGCGCGAAAGGATATGTGAAGGTGTTCTGCCCACTGCGGCAACAGCTTGATTAATGAACACAAATTACGCTCCAAGACAGGTTTTGAATTCCGGAATTTTGCGTGGCAAAACCACGATTTGATTATGAGGCACGCTGTAGTGGGGGACTCCGGATTAATTTTTACCACCAGGTGATCTTTAACGTGTCCCAGTGCACAGGATGCACAGGCGTTTTTGCATTTTGCCCCCATCGAAGTGCGACCGCCGCGGCCAGGATTTGATCCCGCAACTTCGTGCTCAGCAGCGCAACACCATATATCCGCTAAGCCACCGCGGCGGGTTCCAAGTTAAGTACAGTTCATTATAACTTCATTAGAACTTCCTGTAGCGGTCAGCCAGCACATAACTTACACTAATAAGGAATGCCAAGCGCAGCGTGTGCTAGGCCGCATAGAACATTTAGGTTTAGGTTTGAAGCATGCTTCGAAATCAATATCATGTTCATATATGTCGCTTACGAAGCGCAGCTTACATGCTTTCTGCAGCACTTGTCATTTGCAAGTAGTCAGGGACGTCGGTAATACACTGCGTACGTAAATCTAGCTACGTAGACACTTACTTTTGTTTTTGTTTTTATTTTTGTATTCCATCCCAACAAGGTCGCCGCAGCCGATCATTGTTCAATCCCTAGACCTCGCGATCATCAGCAGGAGGCCACGTACAGTTGCAACCGACACATATCACCCAGTGTTGGTAATCACGTATGCTTTCCATGGCGTCAAAACATGCAAGCAATATTACATGTCACACGTGCTGTGAAAGTGAATCCCGCGTAATCAGCTCTGCGCGGAAAGTATCGATTACACCTGCAACTTACAAGGAGAAAAAAAAACAGAAACCAGCTCGATAAATTTGCGATTCCTCGCGTATACTGGCATGCATGAACCCGGTCACGAGTGTGCAGCGACAGCCGCGGCATATGTATACCCTTCGAGTCTCTTTCCCACGATGCCGCTCCGCACGGACATTCACGCTCT
Organism: Dermacentor andersoni; assembly: GCF_023375885.2. NCBI lineage: Eukaryota > Metazoa > Arthropoda > Arachnida > Ixodida > Ixodidae > Dermacentor > Dermacentor andersoni. The sequence continues at coordinate 46,993,189 of NC_092819.1, read as the reverse complement.
GAAGGTGCTCCATCAGCAGTAGCTCGGGTTCGGCACCGTGCATGCAGCTCGAGCACGTCCGCATTAAGCACACAGCGCCGCTTGTGTGGGTACTTGTCGGCGCGGATGACATACGAGTCATTTGTCGACATCGAGGCGCAAATAAGAGGCGGCCTTATATGCGGACGCCGCGCCGCGCGCGCCGGCATCGCCTGCAAATGTTCGCGCACGAACACTTATCCATCCATCCATCTGGCGAATGCAGTAACCCCCCTTCAAGGGAGGGGGGAGTCTCCATCGATGCCGAGATTGACCGCACGAACGCCGTGCACATATACGGCTGAGCACCGCCGCCAGTCGTGCGTACGATCTGGAGCCAAGGGCAGTACATCCGCGTTGCTCGTCCCATGCGTGGCTGCTACCGCGCCAAGGCTTTCCTCGCACATCCTGAACGCGGGGAACGTCTGGAACGCAGTTCCGTGCAGCGTGAGTGAAAACCTGCTGTTGCGGACATCCCAAGGCCCAACGGTGGGACTGCTTCGGAAGAGAAGCAGACGGCGCACGACCGCGTTTCGAGGCCTCCTGTCTGTCCCTGATATATATTGCCTGTAACCACCGAGCCAGATGGCGACAGTAAAGACGATCAAGTGTCAACTTGTCGAGCGCGAGCGGATTGTGGTTTACATATGACACTCCCAAGCTGCTATAGCTGTTCTGACGTCTCACGGACTGTACTACACAGGTAATGCGACGTGCATATGCCTGCGCTGCTGCCCGTCGCCTTCACTTCCAGGAATTGGCGGCGCTGTACGCAACAGAGGCGAGACGGGCGCGTATAACTGTACAGCGAAAGTCGGCCCGCTGCTCCCGCGCCCGGCGGCGGCTACTGCTCGACTCGTGAGCCTGTGACTCTGTGCGGCGCGAGCGACGGGCGTACACATTAGGCGAACGGGCGCAATTGCTACTGAAACATGGCGAGAGATCGGCCGAGCTGCCGGTGCTCCCGTCCTTTCGCGTCCATAAGGGGGCGCCGAGAGACACGAATGGGTTAAGGGCACTGCTTAACCAGTTCGCATTGCTTTAGCATCTTTCTGCTTGCAGCATCCGGGGAGCCAAATTCACAAAGCTTTTTTCGTTCATAAGTGCTCTTTGTCACTGGCTGGGCGCGCTTCGCTATAATAACATGTCAAGCATCAGCGTTGACTGGAGTTTGCTCTTGTTCTAGCAAAAAAGTGTTTTGTGAATTCGGGCTCAGTTATTTACATATTTGATTTTCCACTGAAATTATCTGCACTGTTATTTTGTGTTATCCGTATTCCTGCTTGAAGCCATGACCGAGTCGGTCACTAGGGAATTTTTTTTTTCATAATTTTGGTGTGGAGGGCGGGAACATGCTTTTAGAGGGGCCTACGGAAAGTGCACTGAATTCGCGGTGAGCGTCACCGACAAATGTCTTCCTTCTCTTTTTAAATTGGGCAGTAAGACTTTACGTTTAATCTGGACCACGGCAACTGACAAATAGCTTCATATAATAATTGTGAACTTGGAAAATCGCGGTTCTCCTTAGGAGAGTGTTCGCGTGAACAAAGTGAAGACGGCAGGTAGGCATGTTCTACTCTTCCAAGTGCAACACACCTCCTGCACTCTAATGAGGGACAGGTGCTACCATCGCAGGCCAGTGTGTGTAAATCTGCTTGTGCGCATGCATTGTGTACCCGCCCTGTCCTTCGGTGAAGTCACGTCGGTAGACATTAACATGCACAGAAGTATTGTAGAAACTGATGTTGAAATATGGGTGAGCATGTCCATCGCCCACAGTATAGCGCCTAGGACACTATACTCTTAATAGACGTTGTAAAAAGCACCACTCCGATCTATTTTAAAGGGTGACGTGGCACCGCTCCTTACACGACACCTATGACCCCCTCGGCGACAGAAGGTATTGGAGGAGAGGAGGGGGGGGGGGCGTAGACAGTTGGCCTCTTGTACAAGGTTGAACACGGTAGCTTGTCCGTGCGGTTTGATATACACGTTGGCTGCCTTTCTGCGCACGCCACCGGCGAGCTATACTTCGACCCCCCTCCCTCTACACGTACACCCTTCCCCACACGAAGCCTCCCCCCCCCCCCTATTTTCCTCTCTCTTCTACCACCATGGCCACCCCTCGAGGCTGGTTCCCCGTTCTCTCATACGTGCTCTGGTGGCGTAGTAAAGTCCGGGTGCAGCGAGGCCAGCCTTGTTACAGGCCTCCGCAGCAGCAACAACAGCTGCAAGAACATCAGCGCGGCTGGCTACTGTGCGGCGCGTGAGCATCGCCACGGCGCGCGGCCACGCTCGTCAGAAAGCGTGAGCCGGCGCGCATCATGACGCCCAGTGGGCCGCCCCTCCCCCCGCCGCCGCCGTCGCAAGTCCGGGTTCCCGCTTCAGGCTCGCGTGCGCTCTGCCCCGCTCGCTCGCCGGGTGCGCGCGCGCGCGCGTGTCTTCACTGCAGTACAAGCGCGCGCCGTTTCTTGCTCTTTCCTTCCCGAGCGCACCCGCCTTCGAGCCCCGGAGCTTCTCCCCCAAGCACAGGAGTTCGTGCCAGGAGCATGACGAAGTGCGCTGCATGCGGCGTGGAATCGGTCTCCACCGTGTGCATTCGCCCATCTGCAGGCCTTCAGCTATAGCACGCACGCACACACGCGCAGACAGCCTCCGTGCGTGGCCGACAACGGTTTTTGTGGATCGCCAGGGGACTGCGCGGCGCGCGATTTTGGCCCCGATTATGCGCGAGCGTGCGAGAGCGTCTGTGTGTGTGTGCGCGCGCGGGAGCTGCAGTGAAGAAGGGCCAGCTCCGGCAGCCGCCGCGTGAGACGAGGCGGTTCTCGCCCCCGTATATAGCGGGCGTCCTTTCTCTCCATCTCGTATATGCGGACCTCGCAGTAATAGCCGCGCACGCCGCGGAGTTGGGGCGCGACGCGAAATGTATAAATATACGGGCAGCGCATCCGTGATGCGTATAAAAAACAAGGCGGATACGCGCATCGACAAGGTCCGGAAGTCTTTTTCAGACTTCCGGCAGTCGAGAGGAGGGCATCCGTCGGGACGTTGAGTCGTCATCCTCGCGTGCGGCGTGTCACTTGACCCTGTACACGTACTCGCAGTGTTTAATCACGTATGCGAACGCGCGTCAAGCAGCGACGAAACGAGATTTCGTTTTTGTTTTCTTTGCTTCAGGTTGCGACTGAAATGCGTCCTGCCCTTCCGGAAAAGGCGTGAGATGACGCGAAAACCGTGCCCTTTCAAGACGTGCGTATATAGACAAGCCGTGCGCATAACTTCACGGCAGGAATATGCGGCAGGCACAGTAGCGAGTTTCAGTTTAGGCGAAAGTACGATCACTATAAAAGTCTTCTGACTTAGCTTTCTTTTTCTATTTTTTTTCCCGCGAAAGTGACAAGATTGCATAGTTGGAGACAGGTATTTGAAAGCTTCTCGCCGGATGTGGTTATTCAAAACGGCTGACAGATGCGGTTAACAAGAAGCGGCGTGTTGCCCTTTCTGCGTTTCATTTCTGTAAGCAAAAGAAGTTGACGCATCCACTATCAAGGTTGCACATCCTTCTTGCTCAGTCATCCTGTAATGCGGCCAATGACCGCAGCGCAAGCTGCATGCTGCCAGTTTTCTGCTTTCAGAGACTATGGTACTGAACGCTAAAGTTTTGATTGGAACATGTTTAACACGACTTCGAGGAGGTCATATGTCGGCATGCACAAAGAACCAATATGCCTGTAATACTGCAGACAAATTGACAGGGTTGGTAAGAGACCAGAAAAGACAAGCTTAAAAACTACAAGAAAGCAGGGGAAACGCAGTTTCTGACTCTTGTCTCGCCTTCTTTTATGTGCGTCGTCACATATGTTGCCATAATAATGGCAATATGTTAGCTACAGACGGGTTTAGCTGCCAGATATCCTACAAACTAATGTAAGTAAAAGATATATCTGGGAGACGTGAAACTTTCTTTCGAACTATGGTGGATCCTATGTATGCACCAAGTGTTGCGAACGCGCATGCGGAACGTTTCACTTTTGTATATACGCTCTAAGCGTGCCAGTGTATGCACGATAGCGTGAGCACGACCAAGGAAAGCCGCTGGCTCTCACGAAAGAACTCAGCAGGAAAGACTTCATGCTCAAGTTTCAGTGGGCTCTCACATTGCTATTGCGGAAAATTACGAAGCTCATGACCAGGAATACGAAGTGCTGACGCACTCCCCTCACACTGAATGCCGGGTTAAGAAATTCAGTGGCCGAGGGCCCCTGTGGTGGTAGTGGTGGTGGTGGTGGTGATGATGATGATAATGGTGGTGGTGGTGATGATGATGATGGCGACGATGATGATGGCGATGAGAATGGCGATGATGATGATGATGATGATGACGATGATGATGATGATCGATTAAGGGGCCAAGTATTAAGACTATTACAGGTTTCGCGTTTCGTCTTCTGTTTTCAAGTTTAATTATTCTCTGATGAAAGTTACATGCCTATGAACATACATAATAGGGTATCTTGCATATACATCTATAACTCTGCTTTGCAAAAACCTGTTTTTTTTATAAGGTTGTTATCTAACGCGTATTGCCTAAGGAGCACGTCGCAACCGCGAAGTTAGTTACAAATCCACATCACTCGCAAAAGAGAAACTCGTGTATTTAAGCATCGAAGATGTTTGCTAATATGGATATGCTTCAATTTGTTCTGCATATGGGACATGCAATCTAGGCGACTACCAGAGGCCACATATACTATAGGAGGTGAATCCTCGTCTCCTTATGGGAGAAGGCAAGAAAAGAAGCTCGCTTGTGGTCGCTGGTCGAGCGCAGCAATGGTGGAGAGCCTTTGTGCATAAAGGGCACGTCGTCTCTTCGCAGTACACATCATTTAACCTTATTTCGGCTACTGCTAAACCATTTTGAAGAGTTCTTGCCGTAGAACGCTATATATACGATGTTTTACAACTTCTGTAGTAGTACCATAGTGTCTGACGGGGCCCTGCTCAGAGCGCCTTTAACATTGTTGAGGGGCCTATTAAGGAAACATGTTTCATAGGGATCACTGGCAGTCGGGGGCCCGGGGTTGCAGCCCCCTCAACCCATAGGTTAATGTGTGGCTCAAAGTCCCAAACAGTGGTCAAGACAATAAGGCAGACTTTCTTTTTCTTTCTTTCTTTATTTGTTTCCATTGCTAAAATACAATCACGGGGGGCTAAGATAAAAGCTGCAGTGAGGCAGCTTGAGGTGCTCTTAGCCCCCGACTTCAGTGCCCACATTTGATCGCGGCGGGTTCCGCCACATGACTCCTTCGTGACAAGCGTTTCCGCCGAGAGGAAGCCTAACTCTGCGTATGCGTCAAGTGGTTATTTGATGATGGCGATGATGACTTTAAAGTCGGTGGTACCTACCCACTTAGGGGTATTGGCCAGGAATCGGGCAGAATCCAAAAAAGTGCTACAGGTATGAATTTAGAACTCTCTAATTCTGACAATTAAGCGAAAGCGAGTAGAATACAAATATATTTTCTTAAAGAGTCATTAAGCTTGGTAGGGATCTGTTTGTTCTTTATTCTTCACGCCAGAAGGAAGGAAACAACGAACGCTTAATTTTAACGCACGTGAAAAGAACGGCGTAGCTTTCCTCTCGCCGTAGCTACATGCATCGTTACGGTCATTCATGTCTGTGCAAATCTCTGCACAGAGAAGCAGCAACTCTTTGCACCTCGCAAGTCGTTTTCAGCTCTGTGGAAGCTTCAGTACTCGTTAGCCAATAGGAAGGCCGAATGGCCCTCGTGTCGTCTAGTCATCCGCTGCTGAATTCGTGGTACATACGACATGCACGTGTAAATTTTCTAACATTTCACGTATCGCTGTAACGTATCATGTACCAAGCAAAAAACAAAACTCTCTAATCCTGCAGTTAATAAGACTGTTACGCTCGGAACTATATTTCGCTGAGCAAGGATATTGCCTTTGTACGCGGCAGCTTCGGCAGCGCTCCGAACGACTTGTGAGATGGTGTATAGTTCGATCATGCGTTTGACGCTTCGCGGTGTGTACAGGAGCCACGGAATTCTCGCACTTATGTGGAAGGATAGAAGAAAACACAACTGCAGCCCCGAAAACCGGCGGGCAGTATTCAACGGAAGAAGAAGAACTGGGTGGGTAGCAGTCCCGGCAGTCACCGGGTTCAGTGGACAACGTCTCCTGCGGCTACCAGCGGGGGAGCGCCATTTACGGAAAGATTCGTTTTCTCGTAACCCCTGCACGTTTAAAGGCAGCAGCTTCTTTTTCGGACATTCCTCGAAAAAGAATCAATTGAAAAAAAAAGAAGAAAAGAAAGAGAAGAAGATGCAGAGCGGAGGACAAGGCGAAAAAAAAAAAAGAAAACGTCGGTGCGTTGGCGTTGAGGCAACGAGGGTAACAGGAACGAACAGAGGCGTCAGAGCGAAGAAAAGACGGAGGCGCCCGTAGAATCAGGGGACGGAGTTGTGCTGGGTGGGGGGAGAGAAAAGACATAACTTTCGGCCGGCGTGTAGGCTGAAGGAGGTTGACGTATACTGTGGAGGGGGGCTGGAGTTGGGGGTGCCAGGGAAGGGACCGCTCTGTATGGCGTATGGCTGCAGAGCACTCCGGGGTGCCCCCCTGGGGGTGGAGGGAGGGTAAGGGCTGTGCCGTTGCCTAAGTGACTAATTGGTCGGCCATAAAGATGGCGACCCGCAATTTTCCGGCTGGTACTGCTTTTTTTGTCGGTAGTGTCCCCGTGCGCGCTCCAAGCTACGGACCACCTACGCGATGTCCAGTCCGTGGCGCCCCCGGGGCAGGGCACCCAACTGTCACGGGCGTCTAGACGCGTGTGGTACCCGTATACGTGCACATATACCATGGACGGCGTGGTTTGAAGCATTTCGTTTCTTTTTTATTTCGTATTAGCTCTTCCGTGCCGCTATCTTACGCGTTTTTACCGCGATATACGCCTTTCTGGAAGCGAGGGGAAGAGTGCTTGCTTGCTTTTTCTTGCTTGCTATCTGAGGTTCGTGTCCTTTCGACTCCTACAGCTTCTGTACGATCTCTGAAAAAGACTGGTTACGGCCTGAACTCCCTCATTACTTTGAGTTTTATTTGCTTCTTCTTTTGTTTTGCGCGTTGGCGTTTTTACCTGTAGTTGGTAGCAGCGAGAATCTCGTGCAGATGACCGGGCCGGCATTCGACGTCTTTCGGAAAAGGCAGCAATAAGGAGGGGGTAATCTCAAATGGCTAAGTGTTGTAGCACTGTAAAGATAGCTCTGACTGCACGCGTACAGCCAATAAAGTTTTACGTTAAGGGGGCTTGCGTACTTAAGAATCCAAGCTTGGCTTCGTTCCACCTGTTACCAAGCGGCATGTGCCTCTAATCTATATCTTTCTGATCTCCAGTTGAATGTTGTCAGGTCACAGTATACACTCAGTTGGCCGTGGCTTTCTTAATACAGCTTTAGAGAGAGCACATGCATAGCCCTTAACAAAATATCCAATATTTATCTCTGACTTTGCCCGGCACACATATAAACTATATATCTTCGAGAACAAAGATGAGCGTGCAAATCAAGAGAAAACAAGATGCGAAGAATCCCAGCTTCCCAGACTGCTTTCGCAGGTCGTCGCGGACATTGCTGCAAGTCAGTTTGGTTTTACAATGCGACAAAGTTATGAACTCTGGCAAAGGGCGCAGCTACTCATCTAAATGCCATATCTCGAATTCTATGGTCCCCGGTACTCCGACTTGATGATTGGTTGGGCTTCGCACTCGCATCTGCTATAGCCTCCTGGTTATCGTTCGGATGGGAGAGAGAGCAACCACCCTGACTTAGCGTCGGTCCCAGTTTCTTTCCTCAGACCAGGATGTCTTTAAATGCGTAAGTATTTCTATGCCTACTCAACGAGAAACATCCTCCGTCCGTCCGTCGCGTAAGACGGTCGCTTTCAAGATAGGGCCTGTAGCAGCTGTTGACCTTCGTGCTGGCTCTCGCTTCAACGCGAACTAAGCGGCGAAAACACGGTGCACACGAAGCATTTCGACGGGGGCGAAATGCGAAAACATCCGTGTGCTTAGATTCAGGCGCACGCTTAGGAGCCCCAGGTGATCCAATTTTCCGCAGTCCCCCACGGCGTGCCTCATAATCAGATTGTGGTTTTGGCACGTAAAATCCCATAATCTAATCTGCACACGAAGCTATCAACACTCGGCGCACATCTGTCCCCATCGCAGATCGCTTTGAAGATAGGGTCTGCGCGTCCGTCCCATACGCAGCCGCCGCCACAGTACGGTTGATCACGGTTGATAACGGTTTGACGCGGATGGATAATGCGCTAAAGAGCGACAACGGCCTACAATGATCGGGACGTCATCAGCACACATGGCTGCGCCAGCTGCAGTATAGTGTCCTTGCGTCGTCAATTCATCTTGCCCCCCCCCCCCCCCCCCCGCAGTAGTTCGTGTCGCCGCAGCGCTGCCGTTTATACTGGTCGGATCGAGTTTCATAACATTGATAATGACACCGGGCTGCGTGGAGATGAACAGGTGGCACAATGCTTACGCATACTTGGACGACTCCCAGAGGAGTTTCTGCGTGAACTTTTTTTTCTTCAACTGTGAACCTTTCTTTCTGAAAAATCCACTTGAGTCTTCTTTACGCATATGGTAAAGCACTGCTCTCCAGTGGATGACAACTTCCCTTTTCGCAAAACTCCTCTTCCTTGGCGAACTTGTTTTAGTGTCTTGCGGATTTCCGCAGAATCTTATGCATGGGAATTTTGTGAGGTGCAGTGCCCTCTCGCTCATGAAATTGTTGAAGCTTCGTCTTGTTCGTAATACATTGTGCTTATACAGCGCGAAACAGACGCGAAGACCGGCGCAGCTGTCTCTCTGCCCTTAAATTACTATAGTGTGCAGCGAACACAACAGGTTTAGTTGGCTTCAAACAGAGCCCCGTGTGAGAAAACTTGGTATAACGTATTCGTTTGGTTCTATTGCATTCCTTTCTGATAATCTACTGTTCATGGTCGGCCGATACCGATGATAACGTGGACGGATCTCCACTCGGACCAATGAGGAAGAGCGGAAAGGAATACCAAGGTTTCGCTCGTGTCACAGCGGTCGCAGCGCTCAGCGTAGTTGGAGGAGTTATTCTTGCGGAATTTAGACGGTTACGAAAGTTTCAGTACATACGTAAACAATAGAAAATATGTCCTTTCATGTACAGAACAAGTACTATACTTTAAGAACTCCGTATTTTACAGAGACCATGGAGATTCTGTTACTAACGAGGGAGCTGCAACCATCGCATGGCGACATGCCACGAGCTGTGAGGCCAACGCGAAACCGTTTTTCGATGCTTTAGATCAGGATTCATATATATATATATATATATATATATATATATATATATATATATATGAGTGTGTGTGTGTGTGTGTGTGTGTGTGTGTGTACTTTCTCCTACTTTTTTTCTTAGTTTCAGTTTATTATTATTCAAATACAATGAATTGGTAAGAGACAATATACAGACAAGAGTCGCAAAGTCAAAGACTGACTACTCATTCGCACTGCGTCGACATTCTTAGCGACAAGACATTACAAGTTAGCTCAAATCTCTGCGTATGTACGTGCTTATGCACTATTATGTTTATTGGCACCAGATTGAGATAGTTGAAAGGAAGGCGGAAAGAGTAGGAGCTCTTGAGCTTATACTCACTATCGTCCCTACGGAACGGTTACTGTGCCCCGGGCGTCTGTCCTACATAGGCACAAAACGTCAACCTCCGCATGCATGCAACTCTCTTTCTCTCCCTTTATCTGCCCTCTTTAATCCTTTTCCACCGTCTCCGCATTGGTGAGCAACGTTTAGGGGCCACATTTCACACCGATCACTTTCAGGGATATCGCTTTCAGCGGGCGCTGATACGGTTAAGCGAGCAGGCGTTGGAACGAGCTGTCGCTCCAGTGAGGCATCGCGTCGGACACGAGTACCTGTAAGCGATCAAGTATCTCAAAAGGTGACCAGTTAAGAGTACGGCTTCAGCTACCAGCCGTTTTCTATAGACAGCTACGGCTTGGTCAGCCGGCTCGTTTCATCCTATTCAACCAATCTCTCTCTCTCGCTCTCTCTTTGTTCTGTTAGCTCGAAAAGGTAGCGTAACCTGCTTATACCATACACCTGCTACGACGAAGGAATCTGCCCTCGGGCCCTGCAGCGAGAGGCATTCGTGAGACGCCCGTATCGGCCGACGCGGCGCCGGGACCGGAAAGATCGCGAGTGCGGCGCGACCGCGGCGGACGCCCCGGTTGCGACCCCTTGGCGCCAGAGGCCCAATTTAGAGGCGTCGCCCCATAATGCCCGGCTGTCGTCTCGCCCGACTAGCGGGGCAAGAACGCAGCCCGCAGCGCGCGACCGCGCGGCGTTGTTGGCGGCCGCCTCCCCATTGCCCCCGAGTGGAAACAAAAGCGCACCGCCGAGGGTTGGCGGGTCACGACTGAAGGTCAGCCGGCGGGGTCACGACGGCGTTTCTCGTGCGCCGTCGCGGCGGACTCCCCGGCGACGAGACTTGGCCAAACAGTTTTCGCCCCGTAGCCGCCGCCGTCTACGAGGACGTGCCGCATGACTTCACCTGCCAGTTTGTGCACTTTGAGGCGACTGAAACGCGATCGTGCGTTTGTGCGTGCAAAGGCTTACGGCCGGCTTTAGCTTGTATATGAGTCAGAGGCTTGTTGTAAAGGAGTAGATAAAAGCAGAAGCCCCGCAATATTTCTCGCAGTTTTCTTCATTTTCAAGAACTGTAACAGCCTCTCTTCTTTCTATAGGCCTCTTGCACGCTGTTCAAGCTCCGCAATACAGCAGGCGCCTGCTGGAAAATCTGTGCGCAAGACTTCATCTATAGTCCCACCAAAGGCGTTGGTCTCAGTACGCGTGTAAAAATTGAGTGCGTGAAAACCAAAAGCACGCAACGTACACTGAGGGATCAATGGAACTTGCTCTTTCGAATAGGAGAAGAGGGAAGAGGCAGACGTAGTAGCCAGTTCGAACATGGGTTAGAAAAACAATATTACTTTTTACGCATATGAGAGAAAGAAAGAAAGGAAGAAGGAAAGGTAGAAAGAAAGAAATAAGGAAAGAAAGAAAGAAATAAAGAAAGAAAGAATACCAATAAAGCGATGTCCTCTCCGACGCATGTGATAAATCTAACGCTCAGTGACTCAACGAATTTGTGCCTGACAAATAAAACTCTTCGTGATTTTTCTTTTACTTTTTTCTGTTTAAAGAATATTGTAGATATAAAAGACAGAGAGAGAGAGAGAGTGCTTGAACCGAGAAGTACTCCAGATATTTCACATGGCATGAAAGTTTGAGCAGCTCAGTGGACGTCACATGCTTGTTGAGAGGTACGGTAGAATTCTTTACAAGCTATTCCGCGCAGTATTTGGTGCAGGTCGTATTCTGATTTTTGCGAGCGGCTTCCTCGCCAACATAATATACATAGAGTTCTGTCGCTGAACCATGGCCCGTGATAAGTGGTGGGCAGCTACTGACTTTACTGCTTAGATTAACCTCCATTTCCACGAGGCTGCATTCACAGTCGTCATGCGAAATGTTTTACGCGCAGTAAACTTGCCAGCAAGCAGTCAGATACCTTGCACTGCTCTAACGTGGTAACTCTGAGGTAGCTATAGCTGAACGCCTATCGAAATTCATCTGGCCAGCCGCACGTCGTCTTCCTCCTTCACCTGTCTTGGATGCCCCACATACTGTTGAGGTGTAAACCCACTATGCACGTAAGAGTGTCACAATACATTCACTGCTCATTAAACGCTCTTACTTGAGCCTACACATCCTGCGGCTTCAGCGCACAGGAAAAAAGAAAAGCAGAATGAAGAACTGTCAAGGTGACGACGGTGGATATATACAGTAGTATTGCGGCAGGTATGCAAAACGTCTTCAGAAACTCCTCTCTCATCTGCCTGAAGATTGTTGCCGCCATAATTCTCAAGTGCAACTTGCTACTATCACCGTTTCGTACACCTGAACTCATCAATCCCTTATACGTGACAAGCTTGGAGCGTATACCGGCTGGGTTTGAACCAGCTGCCTGCTTTTCGAGTAATTAATTTCTATCTCTCGCTTAATCTTTGGCCAGCTCGCCATGATTCCTTTATACATCACCAATCCTAAAGCACCCCTCAGGTGCAAAAGCCAGTTCAGAGTGTGAGAGCTCATTCATTGGGGTCACTGGCGCCGGACGTTCAGTTTACGGGGTTGGGCTGAAAGTACAAATCGTCGTTTTGTAAAACTGAACCAGTATTTCAATAAATGAATGCTGCGAAAATGTTCCCTTCCCAAACCTCAGTTTCTACGCTTTTCGCTCAGTTTCACTTCTGATAGCGAGCGCTCTACCTGCAGGAGACAACGTTCATAAGCAGCAGGCTGCTGTATGCATAAGCGTGCAAAGAGAGGGAGGGAGAACATAACGGTGGCTAGCAACCATTAATGACCGGTTCCGTCGTTTCGGCGTTCTGTGCATGGCGAGGGGCGCGGCTCGCGGTTCACCTGGCCGCAGATGTCTCCAGGGGCGACTGCATGCGTGCCACGAGCCCTTCGAGCGTTATACGCGCGTTGTGTGTGTGTGTCGTGGGCGAGGCCACCGACACCCCGCCGCATAAACACGATCCATAGGCGTATATAGCTTCCTTTATTTCATCCTTTTTCTTTAAGTTCCTTTTGCCTCCTGCATGGAAGCAACGGCTGCAGCGACCGTTCGAACAAGCTCGCGCGCGCTCTGAACGCGTGTGTCACGGGTCCGGTACCCCCTCCCGTTAATTGTCGGCTGCGGCTTGCACAGGGGACGTCTGTCTTAGCTGACGCCGTGGACACGATAGCCACAACACACGTGTACCACGCACGCTATCAGGCAGCCAGGTACGTACACATACATACTCGCGCGCGCACAGCGAGGCGGTCGCGTAATTGCAGTCCCGCTGGTGTTGACTCTAATGTTTACCCAATGTGTGTTTCTGTGTGCAAAGCTGCGGGTATATGTGCTATACACCTTCTCTCCCCTCATTGCCGCTGCGCCGCACGCCGTTTTTTTTCTTGTCTTTTTTTTTTTGTCGGTGTAAAGGTTGTCGGAGAGTCCGTATTAGGTTGCACCTTTGCGTGGCTTTGTGGGATGTATGTATCCGTGAATGAGTGGACATGTGCGCTCGCACCCGGGCATTGGCGGAACATGCGCAGGGAGGGCGGCCGATGCAATCACCTGCTCCAGTTATAGTAATTGAGCACCACTGGCCCCGAGATTTATCGTCGGTTTATGCCGATCGCGCGACGACAACCCGCGCCGCCGCGGTGCCTCGCGTGGCGAAGCCTTGCCTTTTCGCTTGTTAGGCGCGTGGCCGTCATGCAACTTTTGCTGCAACCTATGTTCCCCCCCCCCCCCCCCCCCACCCTAACGCCCCTTTTGCTGCAATCTCTCTCCTTTGGTTCTTCCGGTCTTCCTTAAAGCGGGCTTCGTTCATCTTTCTTCCTTTCTTTCCTTCCTTCCTTCCTTCTTTCTTTTTTTTTCTTTTTTTCTTTCTTTCAACCTCGCTAGCGCTCTTCGCTTGTCGAATGTTTGTGTAGTTGGGCGTGCCGCCGAGTTATCGGGTTTCATCGATCTAATCAGCGGCTGCACGTTGTTTGTTGCGTTCTCCTGCATGCACTCGAACGGCGCGGCGAGTCTCTTTGCGGTAATTTGCGAAATGTTGCCACGCTTGTGTCAATTTCTCGAATCGCATTGAATATTCAGCATCCGTTCTCGAAGGATTTGGCTTGCTGGAGGCTTCTTCTTTTTCCGGTGCGCAGTTAATGGGTTGCGCACGTGCGGAATACTTTGAAATAGGAGACGGGATCCACTGGACCCATTGCCGCGAGCGTTAGGGAGGCGTTGCGGAGGCTTCTTCTTTTTTCGGTGCTCTGTTAATGGGTTGCGCATGTGCGGAATACCTTGATGTAGCAGAAGGGATCTACTGGACCCATTGCTGCGAGCGTTAGGGAGGCGTTGCAAAGGCTTCAAAAGGCACATACAAAATTGTCTTGCGCATCCGTTTTCCCACTGCACAAATCTGTGTGCTTAAAAAGGTACAACCACACGTCTTCTTCTGCACTATACCATCTGTCACAGGTGTCGAAATTTTTAAATGGATACAACGTTAGTGATACCTTGAACCACCCTCTAGCCAGCGAAGCACTGCTAAAGCTTGTTAGCATGGTGACTAGTTCTTTTTGGTGGAAATATACCCATGAAAAATTACTTGTGGTAGATTGTGCAACTCTGTTAGGTGAGCTGGACCACTTGAACAGCTGAATATTATTCTTGTACGACAAATCGCAGTGTTGCGTTAGCTAATTAACGAAGCTTTAATATTTAACTTTGCAATTATAGACTATAGTACGAGTATCCTAAATGCTGAAATGAAGCAGAGCAGTAACTTAATTATGAGTGTTAGACATGAATCCCGTACATTAGCACCAGTCTTGAGAAATGCGGCCTCAAAATCTGGCGAAAGGAATCAATGTGTTAGTTAACGCTTGTCAGCGCTTGATCTTTTAACAGTGCTGATACTCGATTTCACAATACAGTCAATTGTCAATATAAAAAAAAACATATATAACGAAGTAACGAATATAACGGAGGATATTTCCGTTTCGGATACGACTTTCATTATTCCGATGTTAATGTGTGCTGTACTATACTATACTATACTATACTATACTATACTATACTATACTATACTATACTATACTATAGATATGTTACAGTATACTGTGCTATGTTATGGCATTCTGTACCAGAATTAAGAGTAAGCACCTTGACTTACAATTTGACCCATGCTCTGATTTGAGTATTCCTTCATTAGGCCCGCATATGTGCCAGTTGACATTAGTGTAATCAGCGATTAGGGTTTAATGCGGCCTTGGTGGCGCTGGATTCTCCAGCATCGACTGCTGTCTATAGCCCCACATCTAACCAGAAAGGCCTTGTGTGAGGCTCGTTACTATGCTTGGGCAACAAACACGGGCTACACATAAGCACAGCTCAACGACCGTTGCACAATTTCCGTGCATTCCTTCTTGCAAACCGTGACGCGCCAAATGAAGGTTCATTTCTCTTTTTCTTTTTTTCTCTGTGCCGGCTTCTCCCGACAGATAGCAAAGATCAAAGAGGAAAAAAAAAAGAAAAGAACAGAAACTTAAAAAATGCCAGGATTCACGGATAGCCGAATCACGCAGCGTCAATTGCCGCGCGGGAGGCGGCTGAAGTGAATGTGGGCGAATCTCGTACTTGGCTTTCCTTTCTCTTTTTTGTTTATTCTTTCTTTTTTACGTACCTCTCTCGCGGGGAGCTCGTGTATTCACGTTCTTCGCGAGTCCCATTCTTCTGCACGATCCATTGGGAACATTACCGCGGTCCCTCCCTCCTGTGCGTACAAGCACGTCGTAGTGATGAAAAAAAAATGTAACAATAAATTAAAGAAACCGGTGAGCGGAAATCGTCTTGCGAGGAAGTGTATAGTAAGCCCCTCGTGTGTACTTGTTGCCATTCTGTGTACAATGCCCAAGGGTGTTTTTTTACGGTTGGGCAACGAAACTCCGCGTGAACATCGGGCATGTACGTGGCCTCACTTTCGCTGCCACTAATGCGAGTGCTTTACTTTTTTTTTTCCTTTCTCCCCCATCTCGAGTGAATGAACACGAAAACGGGCGAGGTTGTCCTTGTCGTCGAGTCTCTTTACGGGAATAAGCTATCGACGCAGGAAATAGCCAGAGCTAACCACATGCGATTGGCATTGAACGGAAGGTAAAACAAAATACAAACGACAGTGTGGCAGAGCGTCTGTACCTTGTATTTATGCATTTATATTTTATTTTATCGTCAAAAAGACCCTCTCCCTTCCACCTCCTAAAAAACAGGAAAGAAAAAAAAAAGCTGTAATAAGCGACGTCCAGGCTTCATTCGCCGCTATGACACATGAAAGCTGGCGGTCTGTGACAGGTGCTATTGCTTTCTTAATTGCTATTGCGTTGACGACGAAGTTGCTCTGTTATCATCAACGAGAAGAAAAAAAAACGCGTTTTACTTAAAAAGAAGTGAAGTGCAGATGCTTGGACTGAAGGAAGGAATAAGTTACTGAACGCCAGCACAATGTTAAAAGGATGCGCGATAGAAAATAACCTGAAATAAAGGACGGAATAAATACTTCTTTCTTTTCGTTCGATATACATACTTCTTCGTATTAATCAATAGATATTAGTTATGACGTAATAGTTCTGCGGAAACCCGCAAGGATGGAGAGAAGTAATTAACCGTATGCGTTTCCTTGTAGCACCTAGCTACGTTTGGGTAGATGTCTCATTTTCCCTTTATCAATGATATTAGTTATGTTGATACTATACGATACGGTAGAAATTAATATAGCATTACGAGACTTTTCATCGCTGTGTGTTTACAGCTTTAGTTTGTTGTCGACTCTGATGCTGTTGTTGCGGGTGTGCGGGTATTCTGTCGTTCGATTCGTTCTTCGAGTTGAATTGTCTCTGTTTGTATGTGCGAATATGTTTCGAATAGTTTTCGAATATTTCTAACTGTCATCCTTGCGTAATCAAACAATAAATTGAATCAAAAGTACCACAAATTGCATTCTCGCGGGCATAGCCATAAATATAAAACATTAGAACATATTTAGTGGAACGGGTTATGTCGCTCAGGCAGCCAGACTTTATTTGCTGGGCAGCGATCACTCGCACTTGCTGGACATAGAGCCCTGTCTATGCGAACAAATTGCTTGTTTATTACTCGGGCACCATATTGTGGTTTTAATAAAGAACGCTTCATAACTTACAATGCAATGACAGAAACTCGCTAACGTTATGATTACTAGGACGTCAACATCGGGTCATACCGGTTGTGAAAGTAGCTGGCTTATTACTCGATATTGGATTCGATTCTCTTCTTGCGCTCTTCGATTCACATTCGATTCAATCTCAAAAATTGCTATTCGCACACCCCTAGCTGTAATGTTTATTTTGTTATGACAATAGAGCAAATTATAGAGAGAGAGAGAGCAAATGATAAATGAAAGGTAGGGAGGTTAACCAGGACTGAGCCCGGTTGGCTACCCTACACTGGGGAAAGGGAAACGGGGACGGAAAGATTAAAGAAAGAAGAGAAAGTCCACCGGGGATATCGTTCAGTCACTCAGTCCGGATCACAGACGCTGACTCAATCCTGTATCTTTCAAATATCGCAGCAGCGCTTTTGTGGCCTTTTGTAGCTGCGATATGCGAGGCCATGGTCCCAAGATCTTGTTCAAGGTGAACGGTTTTCTATCTAACTGGTTGAGAGCTGTGCAGAGTTCTTGTCTTTCATTTTCAAATGAAAATTATAGAGTGCCTTAGAGACTTAGGGTGCCGTTATCTGCTCTGTCTTGCGCGGTTGAGCGAAAACCAACTATATCCCCAAGAGAGAGACAGAGGAAAGGGAAAAGGCAGGGAGATTAACGAGAGGGGAAGATCCGGTTTGCTACCCTGCGCTGGGGAGAGAGGTTAGAACAATCGTACGTATCTCAGATAGTCCTCTCTAAAAAGCAACATTACGCAAAAAAAAAAGAAGATTAAAGGACCGTGAAAGAGCGGAGAGGCTTGGCCTCCCGATTCCGACATGGGAGCAGCCAGCGGCGAGCCGGGGTCCCCAACGGGTCTCCGCCGGCTAGTCCCTCATGGATGGATGGATGGATACAACTTTCTTGTATGTCCGGCAAGGTTTAACGCGACCCGCGCTCAGGTCTCCCACGGAGGAACGTCAAGGCCCTGCCTCAACGCCGCTTCACGGGCTTGCTGGACTGCCCACATCTGAATTCCGAGGTCTGAGCTGCGCAGAGCGGCGGCCCACCTCGACGACAGGGTCTCCGGAGTAACTGCCATCCCTTCTATAACTACATTGCACTCCCACAGCATGTGTTTGAGTGTTGCTGGTCCTTCCTGGCACAATTTGCACGTGTCGTCCTGATGCTTATCTGGGAAGATACGTTTGAGACGGAATAGATTAGGGAACGTGTTTTGATTAGGGAACGTGTATTGAGGTCCCTCAGGACCTCAATAAAAGTTCATTGTCTGTCTGTTTGTTAAAGAACCAAAAGTACCCGTATGTGCTCGGTCTCTTCATATATCCTCTTGATTCTTGATCACGAAGGCTGACGTTTTCCTGTGTAAGCTGCGTAAGGCGACGAACCATATATGTATGTACTTGCACGAATAAGAGAGAAGGAAGGCAGGAAAGGCATTGAGGTTGACTAGCCTTTCTCCAGTGTTCGCTAACCTACTCGTGGGGAGAGGATAGGAAAGTGAAAAAGAGAGATAGAGAGATAAAGAAGGCACGATGTAGATCAATCACACGCACTACACATACAAGGTGTCACGTATCTACACTGGGGCACTCAAGTATGTCGCCTTCGTGCACTGTAGAGGAGCTCGTGTGGCTTTCCGGGCTGGTGATCTGCGAGGCCAGGATCTCCCAGGATGAGGAGGCCGATGGCCCAGTCTATAAAGCTTGCCGTATATATCTATATGAGCTAAAGGAATCGCCAACACAACATATACGAAGACACGAGGCAAGCTGCAATATATTTCGTGAGTGCAGTGGTTGCGAAAGTGTAACAGTTCTTTGGCGAAGGAGTGTTCGTATATTTACCGCAAGAAGGGCGTCAACACAATATACACGAGGACGCAGAGGCGAGGTGCAGTATTTTTCGTGAGTGATGGGCAATGGTTGTTGGGGCTGAAATCTCGAGAGATAGATAGATAGATAGATAGATAGATAGATAGATAGATAGATAGATAGATAGATAGATAGATAGATAGATAGATAGATAGATAGATAGATAGATAGATAGATAGATAGATAGATAGATAGATAGATAGATAGATAGATAGATAGATAGATAGATAGATAGATAGATAGATAGATAGATAGATAGATAGATAGATAGATAGATAGATAGATAGATAGATAGATAGATAGATAGATAGATAGATAGATAGATAGATAGATAGATAGATAGATAGATAGATAGATAGATAGATAGATAGATAGATAGATAGATAGATAGATAGATAGATAGATAGATAGATAGATAGATAGATAGATAGATAGATAGATAGATAGATAGATAGATAGATAGATAGATAGATAGATAGATAGATAGATAGATAGATAGATAGATAGATAGATAGATAGATAGATAGATAGATAGATAGATAGATAGATAGATAGATAGATAGATAGATAGAAAGTGATAACGAAGGGAGGGATGTTAACCAGAAAAGTGTCTGGGTGGCTACAATAATCTGCAAAGAGAGGGGAACAGGGGAACCGGAAGATGTGTGTGTGTGTGTGTGTGAGAGAGAGAGAGAGAGAGAGAGAGCCGCGGGCGTTGCAGGGGGACTGTCATTGCAAACAAAATCGACGACAATGTCAGCGATTCAACACTGTCAACACTGTCAGCGATTCCAATTAGACCTGTGTGAATCTTTATAATAATAATAATAATTATTATTATTATTATTATTGTTGTTGTTGTTGTTGTTGTTAATGAGAAGGTAGGCGTTTGAGGCATTCGCATTAAAGTTGAGGTCTCAAAGCTGCGGCGTTGGCTACGATACATACGCCGCCGAACAATTTCAACGCAAGCGAGGGTCTCCACTACGCACTTTAAGGCAGTCATTTCGCGTTCCGCCCCTAATGGAATGACGCCTTCGCGGCCGGGTTACGAACCCGCAACACCGTGCTAGCGGAAGAACGCTATATGCACGCAGGTATGCATGTCTGTTTGCGCGTTCGCGGGTGCGTTCTTATGGGCGTCTTTGAGTGAGTCGCAATCTGTAGCGCACGCCGCGTGAAGTCATCTCATCCGCACTGAGTCTTCGTCTTTCGCGAGAAGCCACGCCAACGAAACCAAAGAGAGGACGTGCGGCTTCAATCGGTGCCGCGTTCTGGTTTCATTCCTGCGCTGAACGACATATATAAAGGAGAGAGTAACACGAGAGAAGAGGGAGGTAACGGACACAGTGAAACTTGTGCGCTGCTTGTCTAGCATACCTTAGTCGCTTGGCGGTGGCCGATTGCCTGACAGAAGGCGGGAGACGTTGAGCGATTGTCGCTGCCGGAATCCCGTAGAGTCACAGGGTGCCCGAAGCTTCGAGGCTGCGTCGCGCTCTCTCCGGCGTCTTGAGACGCGTGCGACGCCGGCGTCTTGTCTGACAAGGGTGTCAATGAAGACTGATGAACCGGGAGTGACGCTTTGACGTACCTCGCGAGCACATGGACAGGTAGCCCGCAGATGTCACTCACCTGCAGACGCAGCGTTGAGCGTCCTGGACGTACGAGGACTTCTTGCGTTCATTTTGCCCCCTTTCTTTTTCCGCTTCCTTTCTGGCTTTGTGCCAGCCGTGGCGGTGTTCTTTGTTGCCGTACGTGCCAGTGGCGGTTTTGTCCGCTAAGCAGGTTCGGGCACATCTGCCACTTCGTGTTGGACACGTCGCTGCCCTTAGAGCGAATCGCAGGAAGAGTCACCTTCTCTTGTTAAAGCTTTGGGGTAGTTCCTACAGGACGCATCCTGAGATATAGTACAGATGAAGAAATCAAGAGCAAGATGCTGGCACACTGTCTAGGTTAGATGGAGTTGACTCCTCCGTGGATTCTGCTGAGCGCATGTCTGCAAGCACGATAAAGTAAAAATTCTCCAGTATCGAATGTTTGAACGTATACGAATATCGAGCATTGAAGAAACAGGAACTTTCAATGCACAAGGCGCTATAGCCTGGCCTTCTGAGTGGCACACGACGGAAGGCTTAAGTGTCCAATTCCTCTTTCACCTGTTAGCTCTGTATAGAATATATAATGTATGCAAAAAATTGCTGTTTTGGTTGACTTTACTTACTTCGCTTTATCGTCTAATTATTTTTCCCACCTCTTGCCTGTAAGGTCGCGGAATAATTCATTATAATGTTTTCTTATAGAGGGCGAACTGGCTTGCCGTTTCTCGCTGCCGTAATTAGTCTTTGTGGCGTTTAGGAGCAGGAACATTGCGACAGATGCAGCCCAAGTATACCGCGCTACCACGTTTCTGAACAGGCAGCCAACTAACTTATATTTCAGCGTTATTATGCTTCACTTCCTTCCTGGCACTGACCACTCGTGTATACACCACGCACACTGTGGTATGCGCCTGCTATATTTCTTAATTCATGTATAGAGCTCATATAGTTTTTGTGGTGTTAATGATACACGAATGAGTATCTGAAGATGCACAGTGAACAGATGGAGTCTTCGTATTTTGTCACATTTTTTTTTAATTCCAATTTCGAGGACGTCTTTTGTTTTCCACTTGCACAATCTTTTAACATAACTTCCGGCTTATCGTAGTGCAGTAAGCCTGTTTCGTTCTTAAGAAAGTGTTTTTCTCTACTGCTTTAAAGAAGACAAACTTTATCTAATATATCTTTATATTTTGCTTATAAATGTGTCGCGTCGCCAGCACTAACGCTTCGCCTGATGATGTTTTACTCTGCTTTAACTCTCGCTCTCAAAGGCACTTTATTGTACTGTCCAAAGTGATGGCCCATAAAACGAATGTGAGACAAGTGGCTCGTACTTCAGCATAAAAACAACAAACAGTCCCGGTTTCCTTAGCTTGCGCACAGGACTGCGTCCTCCTTGCCCGATGACATTCTGCCAGAAACCCGCCAGGCTATATCCACGCGGTCAGCAGTGAAAATCAGGGACCGAGTAGATACAGAGAAGCTGTTCAGTGATACTTTTACTCCGAACAGCTACAATGTGGGCACTTGTATAAACAGAGCCCGTGACCTCTTTAATGCCTGTTCTGTGTATCGTGTAGTATACGCTTCTTGAGCAGCCTCTCGGCAATATGTTCTTATCTGATGGCAGACCGCGCGGTGAGCACATCGCGGTGTGTTGTATATCCACAGCCAAGTCTGGAACCGCGCCTATAGTTTTACATCGCCCTGTCCCATTGGCCGAACCACACGAGCCGACCGTATACATTCGTACGCGATATCGGGACGCGTCGATATATTTTTCGCCGGGGTATAGGAGCGCGGAACCGGCGTGGCTGCCTTAACTGCCATCCAATGGTGTACGCAGGTATACGGTCAACAAGTTTATGACGTCCCATTACGATCCGTTTCTCCCGTCCCTCCCCGCGCTCTCCGCCGAGACGACCTAAACCGTGGCCGCATATAATACGTCGCTATATGGCGAGTAACGACCACGCATTGCCCGTGTCTTTCCTTGCACGACGAAACATTACGCAGGCGCCTGTCGAGCGCATACGCATGTACTGTCAGCGGCGCCGCAGACTCGGCCACAAGACCTGTCGCGCCGGAGACATCTTCATTTTCCTCCGCGCAGCGTTTGCGGGCTAATGACCGCCGCTGCCAGATCTCTTGTTGCCGTCTTCGATTCCACTCTCATTCAGTACACCCTCCGCACCTCTCCCCGCCGCTGCAAGTATACCTATACGTGTGTACGCCTTATGCATGGCAAACACGCTTCGCAGCAGCAAAAAGCGCGTAACGCCGGAAACCACGGATACGCCTCGGGGGAAGCGATAGAAAAAAAAGGCAGGGAAAGAAAAGAGAGAAATGCCGCAGGTCTGTCTGGTGCGTCTAGAAGGAGACAGTAAGGGCCTAGGAAACAGGGCATAACAGGCGAACGATATAAGGACGAGTGATGTGCTTCTATATCAACCAGCTTTTCTTTCTTTCTTTCTTTCTTTCTTTCTTTCTTTCTTTCTTTCTTTCTTTCTTGTTGCCTTTTTCTGGGTACGAGGAGATGCGCGTGCGTGTCTGCACAACCGTCGCAAGAGAGTTTAGCGGCGACACCAGCGGGGAGCCGGTCGCGCGTGCGAAGCGAGAGGCGGACGTCCATCGCCGTAGACCGACCGTCGGTGACCCTCGCGTGTGCGTGTGTGTGTTTGTGGTCAGACGCTCGCGGAGGCAGAGGCGGCAGCCTCCACGAGCGCCGTGCTTTTATTTTTTTTCTTCTTCTTATCCTTCTTATTCCCGCCGTTCTTCCGTCCATACGCACGCGCACTCTCTATGGGCGTTGTCTCTACGCCAGCGTACAGAGATAGGGGAGTCGAGGGGGCCCCTGGCCTCAAGGAGTCATGGGCGAAGACCTGGGCGAGGCATTCCTGCGCGTAACACTAGTTATCGTCCGTTCTCTCTCGCAATCTGTCCACTTTGTTTTTGCTTTTGTGTTTCCTCGCTTATGTGGTTCGCGTGGCGCGCACTCGCGCTGCAGCAGCAGCTGCCGTATTCTCGCATCGCTCGAGGCTAGGATCGCTTTCATTGATGCATCTCGGACAGCCTGCCGCCGCCGTGGTAACGCCGCCCCTCACTATAAGCACCCTGTACTCCACGCTACCACGAAGATGCAGCTCTGCTACGCGGTGCATGTACCTCTGAGTACACGTAGGCGTAGGTATGCCTGCGGGCTGTTTCTGTGTACAGCCGTACGCTCGCGTGGCACCACTAGATGAATGCTAAAGGCGACGGACGCCGCGCGAAGGAGGGATGAAGCGGCGCGAAAGGAGAAATAAAGCGACGGTGCGTGCATACTGAGGCGGCAACCGAAATTTATCTCCTTGTGTGTGTGTTGGGGGTTGGGGGGGGGGGGGGGGCTTCCCTACATGACCTACGTGTCCTACGCCCTTGCTGGAGATGGAGTATATTGTTGGCTTCATCATTCATCTTTTTAGTAATATTGTTGCTTTCTGCGACTCCCTTGCGTGTTTTGAGTCAGCTGGCTCTTCTATGGCCATGATAGAAATATTCCTGTTTTGAACAGATTCGAGTGCGTGCGTTCGCATGAAGTCGATGTGCAGCTGCAGGGCTGCAGGTTGAATTCCGAAATGTGATTCGCTTTTGTAGGAGCCAGGCCCATTTTGACCCTGCTTTCCCAAATACATACACTGCGCTGATTGGTATGACGAACATTGCTGCCTTAGATGTCCGCTGCAGCGAAGGCAACATAGAGCATTTATTGTGCCAGTGTTCTCAGTTTCAGTCACAAGGACAAACACTCCCCAACACATCGCGAATGACTTAACGATCGACCGCTGCCTGTGCAGGTGCTGCTCGAACACCGCTAATCACATCGCTAGTCGGCCGACAACGCTGTGAATGCCACTTTGTGTTTCTTGAGGGCGACGCCTGTGACCTGGTGTTGCGCTCCACGTCTCTCTCTCTCTCTCTCTCTCTCTCTCTCTCTCTCTCTCTCTCTCATTTTTATATGCCCGTTTTCCCGCCTTCCAGCGTTTGGTACCAAACTAGACGCTTTTCTGGTTAACGTCCGTATACCTTCTCATTTTCTTTCCTTATCCTCCTACCCGCTTCATGGAAACTGAAGTAATGCAAAGTTGAAGGGCTAGTGCAAGGAATTTTCGTTTTTGCAAATTGAGAAGGCCATTAGTTATGTGTTTTAGAAGTACTATAGCCCTTGGGCGTGTTGGTAATCCCAACTCAAAGAAGAATGGCGCAAACAAACAGGAGCAAGATGAAGACAGGGTCTGATGAAGTTTATACCCAGAGATCGGGAGTTTGTATAGGTTCCCGCGTGGCACCAATGCTTAGTGAAAGTTACCTAAGTAGAATTCATCGTGACATAGCGGGTGTTTTGGAAGGTATTGTGTTAAAAAGGATGCGTTATGTTGACGATTATCTTGTTTTTGTTGAAGCGATTGGCTGCGTCAGTACCAGAGTGAATGCGCTCAAGACATTTAATCAGAAGGGTCGTGGTCTGAACTTCACCTTTGAATTACCAAGGGAGCAGAGTATGCAGTTTTTGGATCTGAATATCCTAACTGGGGGTGAGCATGCCCGTTGGTTGTATCACTGAAGTCTGTGAAGCCCATTCTGGAATTACGTTCTGGTCACTCGATGCTAGTGAAGAACGGTATTGCCACATCCTGTTCAGAAGCCGCATTGCGCAAGTCGTTCCCGCATTGAATGAGTGAAGCGTTTTCTAATCAACTCAACAGGCTCAGGCAACCAAGTTATCCAGTAAGAACTTTAGCCTCGCTCATTGAAAGATTACCGAGAAAGTTAAAATTGGAAGCAAAAGGTGTCATGACAAGAGAGGTCCGTGCTAATGATGAGCCAGTCGCCAGTATTCCATATCTGCACACCTTGTCTCACCGCATGAAAAAGGTGAGTAGTAGATTTGGTGTAAATGTCGTCTTCTCGGCAAGAAACAAGTTGGGCAGCATCTGCGTTGCGGTGGGAAGAGTGGTTGAAGGGAATACAGAGAAGTGAAGTGATTGTGATGTCAAACACCATGACGGGTTGGTTGAGTGTGGAAAGGTTGGAGAGAGAGAGAGAGAGAATTCATAGGAAAGACATGGAGGTTAACCAGATATCTCCAGTTGGCTACCCTTTACCAGGGGAGGAGCAAAGGGATGCGATAGGTGAGAGACAGAAAAAGAATTAAAGAAAGCCGTACACATACATACACACATACAGACCATACAGAACTGTTTCTGTGGACACTGTCACGCAGCCTGGGAAGGCGTTCCTAGAGTTACGCAGTGTCACCGTCCAATCTTATGTCACACAGTGTGCAGTCACAAGTTGTCACAAAATCCCGTGTCTTTTAAGTAACGCAGTAGCACCTTCATAGCGGATCGCGCACATGTTCGCGTAGGCCAATTTCCAAGGATGTTGCTTTCCGTTAGTGGGCGCTTGTCCAGTTAGTCTAGGGTGGCTGAGAGGGCTGCTCTTTGCGGGTTGAAACGAGGACACTAACAAAGAAGGTGTGCGATTGTTTCGTTGCACCTGAAGAAGTCACAAAGTGGGCTGTTGGCCATTCCGATAAGAAAGGAGTACGAATTTGAAGATGCTACTCCAAGCCATAGACGGACTAGAAGGGTGCAGTTGCGTTGTAGGTCGGGCGGAATACGGAGCTGTAAATTAGGGTCCAGGGTATGAAGGTTCTAGTGTATCACAATCCCCTTTCTTGCGGGAAATGGTATATCGGCCAAACAGGACGGTGTTTGAATAACCGATTAATGGACCACAGAGCTTCTTTGAAAGGGCAGCCGTCATCTAATCTGTGCCTAAATTGCAAAGAATGTAAGTGCAAACCACTGCTACAAGAATGCAAGGTGCTGTCAAGACACAAGGATAGGGTAGTGAGGGAGATTGCTGAAGCATTCTTTATTCGCAAGTCCGGTGACATGTGCGTGGCGAGGTCATCAGTAAAGTCTGTACGAACTAGAAATTTGTTATTTAACCGCTAATCTTTAAGCTGCCAAGGTGTTTGTGCCAGAGTATATATTTGGCGTGTTGTTGCTGCGCTTGTCTGTGTTTTCTGTCTTGTTCCTGTTAGTATGCACCATTCTTTGAGTAATTATGCACTTATTGGGCGAGTTGTTACATTCTTTAGAGATCTAAACGAGCACAAAATTAACGGGGCAGAGGAAGGACTATGACAGGTGCTGTGTTCTTCCTACTCCCTGTTAATTTCGAGCTCGTTGATACTTTTCCAACAGAGCCATTGTGGCTGTGGTATCGCCTGCAGCAGCAGTGACTTTGCGGTTTGCGCATAGGTTGGTGTCGACCTTGAGGATCGTTCCCGACACAGATCCATTACATGTGAGCGACACGAAACTGATACCACTTCGACGCTGAAAATATTGAGAAGCTTTACTCCGATGACGCGGCTTTTTATCTATAGGGAGACTACTGAGATATTGTCGAGTAAAATGGTACAGACATTGAGGGATGGATGAATTAACATGTTTAGGCACCACTCTTAGACATGCTTGCCTGGACAAGCTTGCGCTGACAATAAATTCCTGCTCGCGGGACGTTTTCAGACGTGAACAGAGCTACCGTGCGTACGCGAGAACATGGCGGGAGCACAGATAAAAGATAAAAAATGAACAAGCAAGGAAAAGTAGGGGCGAAATACTAATAGCGTCGGCTGTCCGAGAGATAACGGAGAGATCGATCGCCATGCTCCATGCTCCCGCTACCAGCGGCGACATCCTTCGGGACTATACATATATAGGCTTTCCTCGCGAAGTTCTCGACTCGAAATTTGTCTCGCGCATGTATGCATGCCCCGCATACGGCAGAGGAACTGCCGCGTCGGTCGCCGGTGTGCTGCAGGCATCTCTAGCCTCGCTGTGCCGAGCGATAAGAAAAGATGGATGCGGAGGAGTCTCCTCATCTCCGTGGGACTGAATGCCGCGACACCCAATCGATCTCGTTTAAACAGCCAGAAACAAGCCGAAAAAGGAGCGGCCGCCGCCGATCTCACGCAGCAACAGCGTGCGTGCAGCAACGACAGCAGCAACAACACGACGTTCGCGACCGGCACGAAAGCAAATAGGACTGCGATGGCCTCGCGACATGTCCGACAGAGGCTTATCGGCGGCGCCAAGCCGAGATTTGTGCAAGCCAAGCCGCCTACGTTCGTACACGAGATTCTCGCCGCAGCATATATGTACAAAAAGAGGGGAAGGGGGGGGGGGTGGCTCGCTGATTTCCAAAGGGAAGGAAGAAGAGGAACACGCGGAATAAGAAGAAGAATGAAGAAGAAGCGGCACGTCACACAGGGGGCGAGTTGTCTCTCCTCTCGGAAAAGGACGAACCTGTCCACGCAGTTCGCGCTCAAGTTCAACAGCTTGTGCACGCATCTCCGCGCTCGCCGATAAGAAGTTTTCGCTGCTACCGGGCGACTCGCATGAAACTGCACCGTGCGACGTTCCCTCGTATGCAGGAAACTCACGAACGCACCACGCATGTATTCGCGAAAACTGCGTGTCTGGGCGCGTGTGTGTGCCTAGTTTTTGTAATCGACCCTGTCGCTCCGGTTGGGAAAGCCCCGGGGCGACTTCTTTCTTTCTTTCTTTCTTTTCCCTTTTTTTTTTTTACGTGGGACAAGGGCAGCCGCGCACGCATGCTGGCCGAAGGCGCTTATATAGCATGCATTGCTCGCGGTTCTCTCGGCGCCGTCTTGAATCGCAGCTCACGCGCGCAAGTGAGTGATCTGGGCGTGTGCGCCGATCCCCCTTCGGGGCCTTCTTATTTCGGTCTGTGCGCGGGGCGCAGTGTGCTTTATAGCGCGACCGACTGTGCACCGCCTCCGTTTGCGTGACGCACGCGCGTACACAAGACCTAGCCAGGCGTATTTGCCTGAGGCGCTCAATTTGTCTTTCGCAGCACGATCGGCAGCGTGCGACAGGGCATGCTGCTGCTGCTGCTGCTGCCGTCTACGCGGCGTGGGCGAAACACTCCGCCTGCGAAGTTAAGTAGCCGCTTGGCCCGATGTTATGTGCCACGGGCGTTTCCCAAGTACGACCATAGAATAAGGAATCCCGCGACCATCGGCCCAGCACTGCGAGTGTACTTGTTAGTTGAGATGTGCTTTCTTGCTTGGCTTGCTATGAGGGAGGGGGGGCTCGGTTAAACAGAACGTTTTTGCAAAGCGACTGTTGGAAGATCAGATAAGTAGTCGAAATTGCGCGTACGTCCTTCGTGGTGTCGGTGTATGACCTAGAGAGAGAGAGAGAGAGAGAGAGATGGCATATGTGACGAAGAGGCGTGGTTTCGAAAAACAAATTGCTTTCGAGGCAGCTTCGACAATCGCGTTAGCTGTCATGGCACAGTTGACAATTTTTCTACGGACTGCTGCTTTCTTCTTTTTTTTTTCGTGGTTGCCAATGTTGTGGTTGGATACGGATGTGTATACGCTTCACTCACATCCACCAGCGTGAGGCAGCCTAATACAAGCGAGGGGCCTCAGCCAAGTAGAAAACTTTTCGTCTGGTAGTGGTGACCTAACATTCATCAGTGTTCCTACAGGGAGTGCAAATGAACGAGTCTATTCGTCGACTTGAGCCTTTGGTTGACGGAAGAGGGCCGTAATGTAGGTATAAACAAGCGAAATAAAGAAGGACAGGTTCAACATTACCAGCTTCGGTCAAGGCGTACGTTTCAACGGGGCCTATCTCGTGACTTAGAACGCGTCGACAGTGAAACGAAGCTCCATATTTCCAGCACCTGTGCACCTATTTTCATAACTCCATCGTCAAGGAGTGTTGTGTGTGATAAGATTGCGAAACACCTGGCACGAACTATATATTTTCGGGTCTCCAGTCAATGACGAGAAGCGAGCAGGTCCATGGGATCATTATGTGCGAACACCATTGCCCGTCCCTTATACCACAAAATATCATTGCCCCTTTTGCCGAACGCGTAGTCTACGTGTGAACCTACGTGTGAACACCCGCAGGAATGTCCTGGTCATTGGTGTTGAACAAGCGGTCGTTCTGAAAGCTATGTGCAGCGTCATGGACTGCGGTGGCACGGAGCCCGCGTCCACATCCAGTTGAACAAAGAGTTGGTGGCTGGCGCAATCAACGACGTCGACGTTGCCATTTCTTGTGGCGACCTTCCGGTACTGATCAAGCCTGTTACTGGTCGACGCTGAGCACTCTTAAGAACCTGCAAAGCACAAAGGACGCAATACACGACTATCTTTGGACGTTCCGCAAACTTCTGAGGGAAGGACTTACTCGCGAGGAGGCTATCGTCCTGTATCCACTGCGCTAATACGCTTTAAAAAACAACAACAAGAAAAACAAGACGCGAGTCAACAGCGGTTGACGTTGAAGAAAGACAAGGTCTTTCGAGGCGCAATAATGTGCCATGCGGTTTGTTCCATGCCGCCTAGTATCTTTACTTAAGAGTTCTAAATCTCCATTAGACTTGGCATCGTCCCGTCCCATCAATCTTGCCAGTTGCGTTGGAAAACTAATGGAATTGGGTGGTACTTAGAGCATAATGAGGTATATCCGAATGCAATGGCGGGCTTCCGGCGCGGTCTATCATCCATAGATAGCGTACTTGATTTGGTCACATCCTTTCAACATCAAAACAGCATGAAACTACTAACGGTGGCGAAGTTTCTTGGTGTCAAAGGCGCATATGATAATGTAGCACACCAAGCAATCCTCAATGCTTTGACCGATGTGGAAATTGGTGGCCGTGCACTGCGCTGGATTCACAGCTATTTGGAGGACAGTTCTTTCTTCGTGCTTACAGAGGATGGCATGCATGACATCCAACCACCAGCAAAGGTGTGCCGCAAGGCGGAGTGTTAAGCCCCACGTTCTTCAATGTAGCACTGTTCGGCCGTGTTAGATCATTGCCAAGGACGGTCAAGATATCCGTCTATGAAGATGGTACCTGCATCTGGGCCTCCGGTGTGACGCGTCCGCAGATATGAGCATGAACATGAATATGAGCATGAGGCTGCAGAACACGGTCACACAAATGTCTTACCTGCGTACGAAAGGCCTCCAACTCTCCTCGGAAAAGTGCCGATTAGACGCATTTACACGCAAAGCAATGACTCGATACATACGCGCAAATAGGCAAGGAATTGCTTACGAAACCAAGCATTGTTTTCTTGGAATCATCATCGACCGTGATTTGTCTCGGACGCCACACATTTCATATATGAAAAAGGTTTACTGCAATAGATCATATATTCAAATTTGTCGCCGGGAAGTCTTGGGGCGCATCTGTACAATCGATGCTGCAGCTGTACCATGTATTATTTATGGGCTTCTTAAGATACATCCTGTCCGTGCTGGGAAGCACCAGTAAAACAAACCTTCGCACACACCAAAGTATACAAGCCCAAGTTCTACGGACAAGCCTCGGCTTCCCTAAGTGTGCATCCACAGCGGCCAGAATCGCCATAGCGCCTGACCACCCTATAACAGCATACATTGCAGTCGACGCTCTAAGAGTGCACATTTGACATGTCGCAAGGGCACCATTTCACCACCTTGCTTGCCTGCCAACAACTAGGCCGCATACGAGTTTCAGCCGTCTCGTGAATATGCTCACGGAGCATCACTATACCATCGAATTACGACCCAGAAGCATGGCCTTCGCTGCCACTGTGGTCTCTGTATTCACTTAAAGTATGTCTTGCCATTCCAGGCATCAAGAAGAAGGCACAAATGCCGTCTGCAGCATTGAAGCAGGCAGCATTATTGCCGTTACATGAGGTCCACAGTGGCCACTTACTTGTTTACACCGGTGTCGATCATGCACTCCAGTTCAGCAGCTGCAGAATTCGCCCCAGCAAAATCTACAGTGATAACATCCAGAACATCGCACTTGACATCAATGACGGCTATTGAATTTGCCGTTCTGCGTGCAGCAATTCAATTGATTGATCAGGAAACGCCCCAGAAATAGTTCATTTTCTGTAATTCCAAGGCCGCCCTCCAGAGTTTGCTTTCTGCATTATATACGCCGTGGACCCCACGAGCGACTTGTCGAGGACACACGGGAAATTTACCATCGGGCAGTTGGGACAGGACATGACATCGTATTTCAATGGTTTCGAAGTCATTGTGGCATCCTTGGAAACGAGCAAGCAGACACAGCCGCTCGATCTTCACATAACAGTGCTGATTACGTTGCTATACCGCTGTTAAGGACAGACGCAGCGGGAAAGCTCCGTGCGCATGCTCGCAAGCTTTCTCGCAAGCCACATATTTTCGCTAAACGATCTACAATTATCTGCAAGGAATGTTCAGAACAATAAAGTAAAATAAAGGAATGCCAAATTGACTACGTTGTGCACAAGGCTTCGAATGCCGGCACACCAAATGAAGCGTATCGACTGCAATTTGTGCACCCACTTCCTTATGACGACCTTTCACGCCGTGTAGTTAGCACTGCCATATTACTTTCCTCACGCTCACGAGACCGGAAATCACTGCCACTGCATGGAAGTTACTGTGTTTCTCCTGCGACGAATACGTTCCAAGGCGTGGGCTCGTTTTATCGACGGTACATCTGCAAAGCAAAGTAGCGCACTCACTGTATTACTCTCATTTCTATTTTTTTTTCTTTTTTTTTCTTTTCTGCGAGGTAAAGACTTTGGAAATCCCGCTGGATCGTCGCTCGACGACGCCACTTCCCCTCCCTCTTTTCTCCCTTAGACCGCTATTAACTTGCCTCGCAGGAAGACCTCTGAGTATTCAATTAGTCGGGACCAGTTTGCCTCGCCGGACTGGACCTCATCGGCACAGAGCGCCCCTTCGCCGCCGCAGCGATCTTCGTGCCAAGCTCGTATACAGTCTCTTTAGGAACACGATACTACTCTCCGTAGCTTATCGTCGCCGGCAAACGACGGACAGCGCCACCACCGGAAACGAGCGCGACGGACGAAATTCGTAATGAACGCCGCTCACGTAAGGAGGAGGGGGATAAAGAGGGGGGAGGGGGGGTAGAAAAGAAGAACCAGTTGAAATCGGCTGGGCTGGCACTGCGCGCGGCTGTCAGTGGCCACTGGCCAGAGAATGAGACGGAGAGAGATTGAGAGAGAGTTGGAAAGAGGAAAGATGAAGGTTAAGAACAGAAAACTGAGGTTTGCTTATATAGCGGCACGTGCGAAGACACCGACATGTGTAGTGTAGTGTAGCGTTTGTGTAGTACAAACGTCAGGCAAGACCTGACGTTGGTATTTTGACATAATTACGGAGCTCAATATTGGAAAACACAAGGTTAGGATGAGAGGGCTGGAGCTGAGCACTCTATTTTTTTTTCTTCTTTAGATGTAAAGAATAGGCTACGTTAGAGCTGGCTATCCCGAAATCACAAAGTTCGTACTCAGGCGAAAGAAAAAAAAAAAGAGGAAACACTAGAAGACAATATTAACAAGCACTTTACACACACGAATACGTCGCAAGTACAGAGAAAGTGTTACTACGGGCACCATGCAGCGCCGAAAGCACAGACCAGTACCTGTGTAAGACGGTCACCCACCGCACAGGAGTGAAATAGTTCACAAAGGTCCTTTCATTATACATATATATACAAGAACAACATGGGCGCAGAGCACCAGCTGGTTTACTAAGACAGAAACACTACCGGTCAACATCAGTGCCTAGGAAGGGTATCATCAAAATAATATTTAAAAATACTAATAATATGTGAAATTATCGTTCCCAGCAATGTTGTTGACCGGCACTGACTGTGTGTTAGTGTACCAGCTGATGTTGAGAACCCGTTTGGTCTTCTTCATACTGTGTTTTCGTATTTTAGCGCTGTAGGTACGTCAGAATGCCTGAACGAATAGTCCAGCGTTCCACACTATATACGGGGTGATAATATGTTAAGTTTTATAGAATTTTAAGAAATAGTCTATTGCAGATGAGATAATTCTAGTCCTTGAGATGGATTGTTCAGAGAGGCGGACATTACTTGCACAAAAAGTGGAAACGCATATTCAACTAATTACCCAGAATTCATTAACTGTTTAATTAGTCACTTTATGGCACATATTGAAATTCTTGAATGGTAGCCTGTGAGTTTGTCAGGCGCATCCACTTAGAATAAAATTCCAGAATCACATCAGTTTGGAGATATGCGTCACCTAACTCGCCGTAAAAATGCACTATTGGTCCACTTACTTTTAACTATTGAAGCACAAAAGTAACTGGAACGCCCATGTATTTCCCTCACTTTGGGAAATAATATCGGAATTTAATTTCAAGTGGATGCATTTTGAAAACTCACCGGCTACAATTTATAAATTGCAATATGTGCCGTAATGTCATTAACTGAGAAGTTAATGACTAAATTTTCGTTATATATGGAATACTTGTTTAGATTTATCCTGCTACTAATGTCCGCCTTTTCGAGTAATCCATCTCAAGAACAAGAATTATGCAAAATTGCGTAAAACTCAAATATGATCACCCTGTGTTACACCTAGCTCACTTTTGACTTTCAGAGATATTGTGCAGGTGCGCGCGCGTGTGTGTTGTTTGTGTGAACTGAACATTCAGTTGAAAGGCATCCCTCATGTCTGTCGTTTATGATTTATAAACGCTTAAGCATTTCTATGCCTACCCAACAATATATGTGTCCGTCCGCCACGTAAGACGAATGCAATGGCCCGTACCCCAGTAAGGAAACAAAAAAATGCAATGGCTCATAATCTCGTAAGGCAGAGACTACAAACGCCCAGCAAAGTGAAGCGAACAGTGCATACATTTATTGAAATCACCCATGCAACACACAGAACAGCATACGTTTCAATAAAGAACAAGCCCAAAACAAGCATCCTAACCATCAATAAGGCACCACGTAAGACCCTCAGTAATTCTAATGGTGGTTTTGCAGGTTTCCAGGTTTATAAGGACAGATAAGAGTTGATAAGGGTCGAATCTTGTTCGATAAAGTTGATAAGGACCGATGAGAGTTGATAAGGGTTTATGCTGGTCGAACCAAGTTTCATAACATTGATAATAACAACGCTCAAAACGAGCATCCGAACCATCAATAAAGCATTCCATAACCCTCCCCCGCTCCCCTCAGCAATTGTAGCAGTGGTTTTGCAATAGCTTCGCAGGACATCCAGATTGATAAGGACCGATACAAGTTGATAAGGGTCGGATCATGTTTGATAAGGTTGATAACAACCAATAAGGGTTGATGAGGGCTTAGTTATGCTGGTCGAATCAAGTTTCATAACATTGATAATGACACCGGACTGCGTGGGAAATCCAAGTGGCACAATGCTTACTTATACCTATTGACAGCTCCTATAGAGGAGTTTGTGCGTGAATTTTGTTGTTGTTGTTGTGTCCGTCTTTTCTGCGCTGTAAACCACGAACCTGACTCGATACATCTGAACTGGTTTGCAATGCGCCTACGAGGGGCATACATATGCAGCAGCGCCAGTCATTGTGTGAAATATACCATGCACAATACAAACAGTAGAGAAATAACACCTGCAATCAACTTGTCCGAATTCCTATTGCACTTTAAAGAGGGGTAC
Source organism: Dermacentor andersoni (assembly GCF_023375885.2). NCBI lineage: Eukaryota > Metazoa > Arthropoda > Arachnida > Ixodida > Ixodidae > Dermacentor > Dermacentor andersoni. The sequence continues at coordinate 46,958,206 of NC_092819.1, read as the reverse complement.
GTGCTTGCGCCGAATAACCAGATCCGCACTGCACGCATACTTGTTCCGGCCGTGTCCCTCGCGAAAAAAATGACGTGATTTGTAGCGCGCATATCTGACTTCTGCGGCAGCGATCCTTTTTTCTTCGAAGTCCATTGCGTCGATCTCGCTTCCGAATGCATCCTTCAGCGGGACCCACGCGATAGAGAAGACCCGCACAATCCGCCTGTCTGTTCGAATCCATGGGTGCGCTGTACACTGCGCAGGAATACCACAACGGCATAAAAAGAAAGATGGAGGGGGGGGGGGGGGGAATGGTATCAGGTACGAACGAACAACAACAAGAAGGAGGCAGCATTAATGGCGACACGGAATGCGCGTGTATGTACGACCTCGCACGCATCCAAGACATGCGTTCGCAGAAGCACAACACGCTCAGACGAGTTATATTGGCTGTACATACACGCTGCGTGCGTCGCGTCTTACGCCATTAATTTATGCCCGTCTCCGCGGATGCCCCCCTACCACGTTCGGTTCCTTCGCGCCGACTCCGCATTGCCGCCTCAGACGAATTAGGAGCAATTTATATGCCGTGCCAAAACGGTAAGCGACCACGCGTATCGCTGCTCGCAACCGCGCGCGCGCGAGCGACGACGAACAAAACAGGACGTGATTTACTCTTTACAACCCCTTCCCCCTACACTCCTCCTTGCGCTAGCCTTCTAGGAGTGGGTTCTTCGCATCGGTTTGGCTATATAGCCACCGGTTTCTCGGTTGTCCCCGAGTCGAGCAATCGTGCCAGAAGAACTCGGAAAAGTGTTTTGGTTTTTCTCAAAGCCGCGAAATAGCGGCGGGTGGTCTTCCATGCCGCCCGCGTAGCGTTCGCCGTGCACGGCGCCCAGCGTGCGTCTAACCCGTTCGACATTAAATTGCGCCGACAGTAATTCAAGCGGAGAAAGATGAATCGGCGCGATCGGTGCATTCCTGATCGCGCAGGGACCGCGCGACGCGCCTGCATGCCGCGCCGTTTGCTCGTTCGTTCTTTTGCGTGCAGTCGCATTAGTGCTTTTTTTTTTTATTTTGCGCGCTGATAAAGCGCTTCTCGACGTCGCGGCTTTCGCTCGTCCTTGGTGTTTGTTGCTCGCAGCGGAAGTCGCGCTTTCAACTCGAGACAAAGAAAAAAAGCGCAGCTGAGGAAGATGCACAACTGCCGTCGGTCTTAACCCGGATACGTGCTGCACAAGGACAATTACTTCTGTGTCGGCCTATTGAACTGCGGGACCGGGTATGTTCGTAAGGGCATTTCCTCGCCGACCGTACAGCGTTCGGACGTCCCGCCGCAGCGATCGGCGTGATGACGGGATTATATCGTCTCGGCGATGTCCAGTCACCGACGGCACTTGTTTGATAATACATTAATAACAAATTGGTTTGCGTAATAAGCAACATACATGATGCTGGAGGCCCGAGGAAAAAAGAAAGAAAGAAAACTGCCGAGATGGATAGCTTGACGAAGCCGCAGGCTCCCATAAAATGCAGCTGCACAAGTGCATGGTGGCACATACACACAAACAGTTTCCTTCATACAGATACATATTAACAATGGTTAGTTACAGAATAAAATGCGGGAGCTCTTACACAAAACATTTTGCATTCCGATACTAACGAAAGCATGTCGCATGCACAGTCAGATGTAGTGATGAAAAAAAAAAACGGACAGATTAAGGGGTTTTGTAATGAGTGTGTCATACCTAAGAGCAGATTGTCCTATGCAATTACTAAAACTAAACTAAAAGAATAACTTTGCGACAGTCAGACTGATTTACAGAACATTTCAAGCCATATTGGTATAGTACGCAACAGCAGATTAACAGGATGTTTAGTCACAAACTGCTGGCACACTGACACGCGTACCCTTCTCGCCATCGGGTGCTAAGAGTACCCTTTGCGACTTGCGACACAACGCATACTGGACGACACGGTTTGATGATCGTGAGAAGTAATCTTTATTGCGTAGCACGGACCCTCTGCTTCGCTTCTCTGCAAGCCCCAAGCAACAGCAAGAGGTCTTTCGCACTCATCGTCTGACGACAATTGATAATCGTCTTTTCTCTGTGCAGTAAGTGCTTGGATCTTGGCTGTGCACCGACATACAGAGGCTGGCTCTCAAGAGTCTGCGGGACTTTCTCGTGCAGGATTACCTCTCTTATTTTTTTATTTTTTTGTGAACAGTAGCTATAACTGAAGCATATGTAATCACCTGTACGTTCCCATGAACCGTTTATGCTTAGGTCGTTCTTGCAAAAAGCGCCAGGTACACATTAAAAGAAAAGAAGAAATAAAGAAATACAAGCCTATATATAGTCTTTGTCACATTGCGTATAGCGCGTGTGTACGCGATGGCACATCCGCGCGCCAGATTACTTTTACGCCAAAAGACGCAGGAATGAAATGATCGAATTTATTCATTTCATTATCAACTTCGCAAAAGCTTCGCGCTACACAGGGTCCCCACATTGTTCGTTGTATCTGCATAAATCTTCCCCCTTTTTGTCTATTTCCTCTGTGGTTTATGGACTTTCTCTGTTTTGTTATTTCATTTCAGATTTTGGACAGCATTTTGTAATGTCATTACCTCTTCTTTTTCTTAGTTACGATTTTTGGGATAGCCGGCCCTTTCTGTGCCCAAGCTTCTCACGTTTCACATCTAATAAAAAAGAAGAAATTTTGTTAGTAAGGCAGCTCTTCACAGTATCAAGTCTGCCTTACATCACAGAACTTAGGAGCAGATGATATCCGACATCCGGGAAGTACACCGCCATGCTCTGGGAACAGGACACAGCATATTCTTTCAGTGGATTCTTGCTCACTATGACATCATCGGCAATGACTTTGCTGACAGGGCTGCCCGATCTGCCCATGAAGACACCCAGACGCGTCCAGTACATTTGCGAGGACGGACACTGCCAGGGAACTTCGCCTGCTTGCACGCAAAAATTAGCAAGCTTTCTGGAGTTCAAGTGCCTTCAATTGCCCATGGCATAAGCTGGACCCCTTGCTACGGCTACAACTGCCATCTTGCGTTTCCCGCGGGGAAACAACCTTGCTGTGCCGCTTTTGTCTGGGAGTAGCGTTCAGGAACGCTTACTCCTATCGTATATATAGGAATGGCCGAGAGCCCGATGTGCGACTTCTGTAGGTGCGAGGAAACCATCGAGCACCCATTGTGTAACTGTCCTCGCTACGACGTACAACACCTCTCTCTCAGGACAACTTCAAACCGACTGGACTCGAAGCCGTTTTCTGAGTCAAAGTACTCGGACCGTGGCAGAAAAAGCGATTCGTGCACTAGTACACTACTTGAAGTGAGCCGCTTTAAGAGACCACTTATAATGTCCCTGTGCATCACCACACGTGCATTCAGGGCTCACTCTCTCCCTCTTTTCCACTTTCTGTTCCCACTTTCCCTTAACCACAGTGTAGGGTAGCAAACGGGGAGCTCGTCTGGTTGACCTCCCTGCGTATTCTCTCCTTGCTCCCTCTCTCTCGTTAGTAAGCCGTGTGAAGTAAAGTAGGCAGTCTGAAAGAGCTTACAAGGCATTTTCACCGGGGCCCTTATTCGCAAGAGAAGCTCTTATGTATTAAAACATTTTTAAGATCAGATGTCAGCGTATCGCGATGACGGACATATTATCAACGAAGGTGGCTAGCCAAAGGTAAACGACACTTACGAACGAGAAGCTTTGTGAATGGTGCCCCAGCAGTTCTGCCCTCAAGAGAAATGAAATAGCGTGTAAATAATCGACTACAGCAACTACTGGTTACGTTGTTGTGGCTTTAATACGAAGAATTCTTCTCTGAGTTCAGCCACTTTTTGGAAGCCTATCTCGCTGTTTTCATGGGCCGATCCCAGTCGCAGTGCAGTCTAAAATTATGCGTAACAGGGGCGATCGGATATGTGCACTGGGGCCAATGGGCTTGTGCGATTAGATATGTGCTACTGCATTTTAGTTTGCTTTCAATGTTATGTCTGGGAATTACAGACATAATGCCTTACTTACTATAAATATAAACACTACAGCCTGTAATCTCTAAGCTTAGCCGTTCGCTGCGCAATAGTTACATTATTCATACATTCATGTATTTCTGCAGCGATTCGTATAACCATGATACTTCGCATTAAGAAGATGTCAACTACAGTTGAGTCTGCCTTTCTTTTTATATGTACCTTTTGGGTACCACAGTGGTGGAGATGGCATGTAGTGACGTGTCTTAAGTGTTTGACCAAATTGCTTCAGTTCTTATGGCGGACCTTCGAGTTTTAGTTTTTCCACGGGCAAGCAATCTCCGCGTAACGTAAGTTATCAGTATGTCAGTAAGCGACGTAGCAATGATGGCGATTTCCACGGTCCTGGTATGTTGGCTATGCTCAAACAAAGGCGTTCAAAATCATTTTAGCTTCTCTTTAGCTGTATCTAGGTATCTTTTAGCTATCTTTCGCGTCATTGCATGCGGAAGCAATCCTTGTGAGCCTGTGCCAGGAAATCTCGTGTTCACAAACCGTTAAACGTGTTCTTGGCAGATCTGGTGGTTACAGTGCACGTATTCCTAAATGTTCACAGGGTGTGTGGTGCCTGACCACACGAATACGTTAGGTTGGAACCAGCCGATGTCATATGTGCTTTCAATGCATATATTGCATCTACAGTTAATGTCATAACCGACATTCGTACTGCATTTCCCAAACTTTCTTATAGATCATGATTTTTTTCTTTTACTATCAGACGGCATTTTATCTTGACATTAAGCTATGCCATAACATATTCAGCGGTCATTTGTTTCTATCGTCTCAAGGAAAATCCGTCCTCAACAGCTATTACTCTCTTCATTGTAAAATTGTCCAAGCGAATAGGAAGAACAGTGGCTAAAGTTTAGGAGTCCGTATATTCCAAGCCCCATGCTGTTCATTGTGCTTTTGGCATATTCGCACATGCTAGGACTAAGAATTGAGGCGTGTGCCATACTGGATGCGCTGTTTTGTGCATTAATCCGTACTCCTAGTAAGCCACGAAAGGTGCGCTAAAACCTTCATAAATGCTAACGATAGGTGTGGCGTCAATCGCGCTAACCGCGCAGCATTTCTCATTGAGCTTGTTCGAAGTATCTTGCTTTTGACGAAATTCTTCCACTACTGTGCTCCTTCCAAATGGTCCAGTTACTCAAAGCCTTAAAATTGAATAGTAGACAGCGATATTTAACAAAAAGGGATAATCTTTCGAACTCGCGGTCTGTCGTTTTCGTAATCCTCTATTCAGGGCGGAACAGAATGCATGCTTCTCAGAAGCCAACTTGGCGCCTTTCATGTAACGATTTCGTGTAACCAAAAAGATGCGCTCGTTGCAGGCCCCCCTGTTACACGTTCACCGTGTGTGGCTTCCGACTACAATCGTGCAAGTATGTGCATTTGCCCAGAGAGTTCAAGAATTGCAGCTACAAAGGGGGTTGCATGGCTGCCGGAACCTACGCTCTCCCAAATTCCTCATGCAGTACTCCGCAGTGTTTCAGTTATGTGCACATACGTTGGCTCTAATGTGGGCTGCTTCGCCTTCGCTGAAAGAGAAAGGAGAGTGAGGGACAAATGTAGAAGAAGGCACCGAGGAGCATCCAACTGTGGTGATACTGAATATACCTAGCATACCCTGTGGCCCACTTCCTCCCTGTTTTACAGCTCTCGCAGCGAAAACTTGACGGCTGGAAAGCGCGAATATGCTGCTTCAAGGCAGGACCTCGGCTAAGAGTGCGCACGCGTGCCTGTCTGGGGCTCTATCAGTGCCACCGATCGGACGCAACCGCCGGAGCTTACCTCATACCGCATTGCATACCCGTGAGGGGCGGAAAGTGGTGGTGGTGGTGAGGGGGGGAGGGTGCACTCTGTCCCCTCGCACCAAGAGGTACACAGCTCGTTTTCACGACGCCGGCTTCGACGTCGCGAGTGCGGTCGCATGCAGGGCCACGTCGAGAGCGAAGCAAAACGCAAAGCGGAACAAAGCGCCGGAAGAAAAGGCAGCCGGGACGCGATTGGAGGATCTTAAGACGTGTCGTCGTCGTTCGGTAGCGCGCTCCCGTGCCACGGTAGGTAGGAAGGGCCGAGAAGTTATGGGATCCGGCATCGTGGGAGGTGCCGACTCGGACGGCGCGTAATGTCCCCACCTCGGTCACCCCCCCCTCCTCCCCCTCCCCACCACCACCACCACCGCTGCCTTCGAGGAGACGCGCGACACCACTGCATATGCGGTTACTGCTGCGGCATCGGTGGCCAGCGGCACGACCACCCACCGGCCGCTGCGCAGTCTTCGCCCCCGGGGCTGGCCTTCGACCATATATCCCGGCTAGGCTTCGCTCAAGCCTCTCTCTTTCCTGCAGCGTCGCCAGAGATCTGATCTCCGCCGGCGGCCCGACGCCACCGCGTAAGGCCTGTCGTAGATAGGAGGATGAGGCTGCGAGGGGGGCCGAAGGCAGGATCTCTACTCCTGGCTTCGCACTATGGGATACGTGAGCGACTGGAGCCGAGCCATTCACCTGCGTTTTTCAGCCGTCGTCGGCTTTGGCTTAGCTTGACCACCGGATTCTCTGGGTTTCTTTCGTTGTTCTTTTTTTTTTCCCTTAGCGTTTTTCCTTTTCTTGTCGTCTGCTTCGTTGTCTTCTGCGCGAATCGTCTGTTTATAGCTCCTGCTCTTCGGAAGTCTGAAGCACGACTATCCACGGCACGTCCATCCACGCTTGTCACGTGCGGGGGCCGTTATCTTCAGGCCGCGGCTTCTTCCTCCCCTTCAGTGCTTTCAAACACAAGAAAAACGTCGCTGTAGCGATGCGCCGATTGGTATACGACGTGGACGAGCTGGCAGTTGGCTCAGGCCTCGTTTGCGGTCGAGATGCGACAGCCGGGTGGCTCAAGCTTCGCGCCAAGAAGAGACCGCTCCCGTTCTTTGTTTCGTTTTGCTTTGCTGTTCTCTTTCTTTTTTTTCCCCCTCTTTTTTAATGAATCCTCTTCTGTTTGTTTACCACCGTATATAGCTCTCCTGCGGCGTCCGGCTGTTTATCTATTTGTTTAAGTTTCACAAAGCTTTAAAGCGGACGGAGGTGCTGGGACAGTATATCAAGTCAAGGCAGTTGGACGGCCGCTGGCGTGAGCGGTGGAAAGGCGCGGTGATCGATTGCGTGAACGGCAGTAAAGCTGGTCCACGCCTCTGCAGAAGTGCGCCCCCACCGTGCTGGTTGGTATCTTCGCTATAGCTGTCGCTGAGAGTTTGGCGGCCGCCCTGGCGTTCTGTACTTACTTTAGATAATGCCTACCGCAATTTGGCCTGACTACCCCTATTTGCGCCGTATTTCAGGCGCCGCGATATGAAGAGCCAATGGCGTGTTGAGGTGGCTTGCCTATCTAAGAAAAGATTCGAGCGAAAGGGAGGCTTGCTTGTATATGTACCGTGAGGTACTAAACGAAAGTGGGTCTCCAGATAACTACCCCCCCCCCCCCTCCCTTTCTCGCTTTTCCCCCAACACAGAAACACAAACAGGCACATTTTGTTGCTTTAGGATTCGTCACTATCGATTACAGTTTCATTACTTTCAGAGAGGTTATACCTTATTATGTCGGCTGGCTTTGCATTTTAGCCCGCATCCGCTTAGCATACGGTAACGTTTAGCGCAATGCTACAGCTTTGAATGCACCACTGTCTGCCCTTAATTAGTCGCGAATGTGGTGCCATCCTGGACAGATTCAACATGTATATGTGAAGTCAGTGATATCTTTTTAGAAGAGATCGTCATTGTGTCGCTGAATATGCAGTCATAATAAGTAGGGCTGGGCGAATATTCGTAATTTAGAATACGAATCGAATATTACGCACTAACCATTCGTATTCGAAAAGAAACTATTCGGCATATTTGAATACTTCAAACTAACGACACATTTGCAACAGTCGAGTGTACAAGTCGTGTTACAGTTCTCCGTCTGATAATCAAAGTATCGTAAATTATCAGACATGAAACAACGACATAAGTTTCCGAAGGGATGCAGAAACTAAATAAGCAATGCAGGTCTTGTTTTCGGTTTCACGCCGAAAGCCTACGTGACAACCAGTGAGTTTTTGTTGTAGTCTGTCTTTTAGTGTGTCTGCCAGTCCCGCCATGTAACATTTTTATGCACACGGCAGAACGCAGAAGGCACGACGGTGTCCATAGCTGAACGCTACAATATGTCCTTTCAATCTCCTGAGGCTTCAGCCGAGAGATCTCACCACTCTGGAATTCATGCAAATTGACTCGCCATGAACCATGCACGGTGATTTAAACGCAGGCAGTGCCACTTCGTGCCAAGCATCACGATGCTTCAGTCTCCGAGTCATTGCGGCTGGTATAATAGGATGCGTGGCTTGCACTCAACGGAGAGTATATCGACGCGCGGTTCCCACGCGGTTTGTTCAAAACACTTCGCTTGGGCGTAAGCGTAGGCTGATTTAAAAGTACGTTAGACCACAAGCGAAGAAACGGATTGGGTGGACTCTGCAGTTGTTTGAACATCTTGCCATGGTTGTAATTATGGAAGCGGTTAACGACGCTTCTAGAAATCGCTACATACTCTTGAAGAAGGAACGCGGCGAGGAAAATTGAACGCGACTGTGATCTCCGCCTTGCGGTTTTATTCCGAGAGTGTTAACAAGCTACGACCCGTGCTCGCCGCGCTCCACATATGACGTCTTCCCACGGTGACCGTCGAAAGGGTACCGCTTATGTATAGACAATTCGCGGTCACTTACACGAGCCGAAAGCCCGCTTCGCGCGGCTTCTCTTTTCGCTGCGAAGAGGAGCCGCCCTTTTACGACGTGGGAAATGCCCTATCACGTATCCCACTCCCACGCATATGTAGGGGCGGCTTCTTGATCTCTGTGCTGCACAAGGTGCTTGTTCTCCGCGAATGAACTCTCTCGTGGCAAGACGGTGAAAACGCGCCCTGTGGCAACCGTTGTTGGGCGCTCCTCGGTCCCTCTTTTCAGCGGCCAAGGTCAGTGGAACGTTTCGTTTTCTCACGACCCACCCGCCACGACGTCGGCTGCTTGCGGACGTCCTATTTTTGGCTGCCAGTTTTGAGCATCGCCCAGCACCTGTTGCCTCAACCTTTAATTGTCGTGTTCCTCCCGCTATACTTTTGCGCCTTCTCCCGGATCACTCAATTTTGTGGATATTTCGCACCACGTAGACGAAAAGGTGCAAGCGCGGTGAAGATTCTCCGCACCCTTAAAGGTGCCGGTTTGTCCCATGCGTCACACCCTCAGCTTTAAGGCTGTGAAAGAAAGACGTTACTGCACACCACATCAAGCTTAAACCTGCGGTGAAAGAAGCCGCAGTTCAAAACTGAGTACTAACTCTGACCACCTGGTCCAGATTGAAATATCTTACTTTCGAGAGCTGGAAGCGTTGATAGCTGTGAAAGTTTGTTGCATTCAGTTCGCATGTCGTACACGTTTTTTGCCGCAAAACGATTCGACCAGCACCATTAAAGGGACAGACAACCGCTCAGAACATGAATCGAAGTAACCCCGTTGATGGAAAGATTGCCTATCGTAATTGCTGAAACAAGCCATGTTTTTCTCGTTGACCGTGGATATATATTTTTAAATCTTCACTAAAAGTCGCGAGAAATGACCTTTGGCGCCCCACGCGGCAAACAACATGAAGATCCCTATAAGAGGCCTATCACTTGACGTTCTATTGGTGTTTTTATTAGTATGGAATACGGTATACTTTCTTCTGTTATAAGTTTTTTTCTCACTTACAATGTGCACACAGGCCTTTGTTTGTAGTGAGTAGAAAAATGGCGCTGCCTTCACCTTCGTTTTCGTTTTCGATGGGTTGGCTTGGCTCGTCTGTCGGACAGAACAAAGACGACGGGGGCCAGCCAACCACGACGTAGGCGTGTACTTGGGAAAAACATGTTACAAATATAAGAAAGGTCTGTGCAACAATGCGAACCTATTGTACCAGATTTTTGTTTTGAAACATGCTTGGAAAGGTCAAAATGTAGGTGGTTAACCACAGTTACGCTAATTGCTCGGCTTTCTCATTCTACGAGCCGAGCTATCGACACCGCTTTCACTTCTCAGCGTTGCTGGAGGAGGGACTCTTACTTTTTTAGAGGCTGCTCAGATTGAACAATTCTGGTTACTAAATATCCACGAGCTTTTGGAAGTAACCTTTGCAGGTGTAAACTCTAGCGGGGGTGAGCATTGTGTGGCGCCATAAAAACTAGATCCTTAAAAATCAGCTGTCGGTCCCTTTAAGCGTGCTAAATACTTTGAAGATATGCACAGGATAGCTCGTCATGGAAGTAACCGTAATAGTGTATAAGGACCAGGCGTCGAATTCGTAAAGCATCTCGTTGGTAACTTCTCTTTGCCATTGGCCGGTCGCTTTCGCTAATATTATGTTCAGCATAAGAATTGGCTGGTATTTGCTTTTACGAGCGATTCTATTAGGTAAGATCTTTTTGTGAATATGGGCCAAGAACTACTGAGTACAAAAAGGCAAGTCGTCCTAAAGAGATCTCAATGATATTGAACGTGATTGCGTTGTTATCCTTTCACCGGTACATCTAGTCTTTCGTCTGCGTCTTTCGACGTAGCATCTTGGTGGAGGTGCGCGATAACTTGAAGGAGTGCATGGATGATTAAACAGCGCAAAACAGTCGCGTAAATACGATACAAGAGGTACACTGGACAGCGTTCATTCAGTATAACTTTCGTATCCTGTTTCCGTCTGTTTCTAGTGGTTCAGTCAATGACGAAGGCGTACGTACAAGCTCGCCTAACTTCCTGTTCTTCTTAGCAAACAGTTTTATAACTGCGCGAACAAACGACCATAGAGAGAGTGCTTAGGGTGCGGGACATTAACATAATCTCTGGCACAGACCTGTCGCATAGCTCTATCCTGGGAAGAACAGGAACTTAGAAGAACTTGTTCTTGGGTGAGTGGATGCATATTAGCAAACAGTTTTATAACAGCGTGAACAAACGACCACAGAGAGAGCACTCTCTCTGTGGTATGCACCAACTCGCCCAGCAGCAAGTTCTTCTAAGTTCCTGTTCTTCCCAGGACAGGGCTATGCAACATGTCTATGTCAGGGATTATGTTAAGGCCTCGCACCCTATATTTTTCCCAATGTGTAACGTGCATAGTGCATCACGACGTCTTTTTTTCTCATGTTTGCTCGCCATGTTGCAATTTCTTTAGGTCACCGATTCCATTCTGTAATTGCAGTCCACCCTTGACTTTTCGATCCGTTCGTACATGAGGGTGCTTACTTCAGTTAAAGCCATTAGAGACTGGATACATTCATCTTACCGAAGACACAAATGCAAAAGGTAGCCGTGACATTATGAGTTAATTGTTTACTTTGTTTGTACTACCTGCCACCTCTGGCAAGACGTGCTGAAGAACGAGAGACCGTTAGCAAAAGTCAATGAAAGTGCATTTAAAAGGTTAGTTCACGTGTCTCATCGTGTGCGCTATTCACCATGGTGATCCGTAGAGGCAACCAACACCAAAACTACAAGTTTATTGCAACTTTTTCTCGGAACACATAAGACAGGTATGCCCAATGCACGGAATGGATAGATAGATACAGTGAACTCTCACTTGAGTGAACTTCAAGGGATCGAAGGAAATAGTTCAGCTAACTGAAAGTTCACTAAACTGAATATTCACTAGACCAACATAAGACATGGCATACAGAGTCAAAAGTTTGAAGTGCAATTCATGGAGCAACAGACATGGCATCCATAGTGTTAGAAATGTGTGAAATGGAATTTGTATATATCAACAAGTACATGGTTCATAACAGTCATAATGCTGCCTTTCTCATTTAGAAAAAAAAAAATCTGTTCTTCTTCTGCACTTATACTTTTAAAGCACAGGAAGTAATAAAACTGTCCGAAGAGTCAATGTTTTTGTACACTTCTTCTGGCACAGCTTGCTGTTGAGACACAAAGTCTCTCAACTTTCCAATGTACCCAACAACCTTAGCTACAACCTGATCCCTACACCTTCTCGCTGCCTCTTGGTCGGCATCCTTGCTTTCGCCGCAAATCATTTTCCACGCGATCCCATGCCTATCCCGACATCGTGTAAGCCATCCACTGCTTGCTTCGAAGCCGCGAACGTCTAGAAGAACAGCAAATGCCTTCGCTTTGCCCTGTATCATCGGGCCGGACACTGGAATGTTTTGAGATCGTAGGTCGCGAAGCCATACCGCAACACACCACGTGGGTCGTAAAAATAAGTCTTGGTCCTCTGAGCGAGTTCGTTAAACTGAAATATCGACTGTTCCGAAATTCGTTTAAGTGAAACATTTTTGCATAGAATCTATAAGAAAACTGCCGGGGTTTTTTAAAAAGTTCGTTATTCTGAAATATTCGATAAACCGACGTTCGTACAACTGAGACTTTACTGTAGATAGCTGAACGGATATTACGAACACTCAGTAATAAACGCAGTAGTTCTAGTGCCACAACACTCGCTCGTTATTTTTACTTCTCTGTAGCGCTTTATAACGGTCTTTAAGGTCTGTTGTGTACTTTAACAAAGGATCGAACTCTCCAGAATCTCATTGCCCCAAAAGTGACGTCTTCTCAATGTGTCTGTTCCCTGCTATTCGTTCCTATTTAACACCCAGCTAAAAGCCCAGCAGGAACGTCGCGCCATCTATCCACGAAGGCACTTACTACGATTTCCCATCACGTTCTCAATATGGCAAAAGCGGATCGCACGGTCAGTGCGGGTCTTCCTTATCGTCAGCCCATACATGCACGCCGATCGCGTAAGGGGGAGCCAACGACTTCTCCTCCATCTAATGAGTTCAGCCAATTACGCCGGAGCCGTAACTCGTGTCCCCGTCCGGATTATACGCCAGCGCGCCTACGGCACCGCTTACATTTTCCGTTTTCCCACGGGCGTCCCTGCGGTCTAAAAGGAGGAGAAGCATCTTCAGACGAAAGCGTTCTGATCACCTATGCGTTCTCACGCTGCCCTAGGACGACCTCATTTTTAAGGCAGGTGTAGGTTACGGCTCTTCGAGGCGGGGATTGCCTCGCTTAAATAAGGAACAGCCGGCTGCATTTACGACGGCACAGTGCGGTATAGACGGGCGAAATAATATCGCCGACTTGTCTTGCATCCATATGCCATACGCATCTGGGGACTGTGTGGTGGCCCCCTACCGTCAGTCTGTAATTTGATTGCCCGGATGTGCGCGCCGTCAAGCGGGAACGGCGTCAGGAACGTAAAATTGTGCACTAACTCTGGATAGACCACAGTGCATCGGCATTTCTCTTATAAGTGCACTGGCACAAGCGTGGTGCAATTTGCACGAACTGTTCATGAGCGTTAGTCGGGCCTCGAAACTGACCGAGATGTGCTTCCACGCAACTTTTAGACCGCAAGCAGAAAGCGTTCAGAGAGCGTACCAAAATCATTTAGTGCTGTAAATCGGCGTGAAAGAACAGTAGTCATTGTATGATGAATGGGAAGCAGGTAGCCCGAGTTTCAGGAACTCGGTCGATCGGCTTATGCACACTTGATGGAAATAGTAACCTACTTGTGTTTTAGGGATACACTTCACATTGCATGCTTACGAAATTTGTCTGCAGTTCAATGCGAACTGCCAGGCGCCCTGCGTGATCAGTGTGAACTAAATACAAAATACATATGAGCTCGGACTACTCATACTAAAGCTGGATGAATGACAACCTCTTAACTAGCATTGGGGATGCAAGACACGATAAACCGCAATGTCAAATGAGATAAATTAAATAACAAAAAAGATTCCTGACTTCTTTATTTTTTTCACTGCCTATAGATATCTGATGTCATAACTTGCTCCATGCCTTCAAATATCTGCGCCTCGAACTTCATTCTTGTTCTGAAGAAACAAAAATTGTAGCGTTAAGAAGTAAGAATTCCAGTTTTCCATTAATAGGAAACTGGAATTTTCCATTTCAAACCTGTAAGTGTAGTGCGCTTAAAGATTTCTTTTCTAGAAATAAAGAAATCATTACTTATAGCTCCCTATTAGGGAACGCAGAGAGACCGGATGACCAGCTTTAACGAGATCACAAAACACTATAAATTGGGAAGGGCCCATTCCCCCCCCGGCAGACTCCTCGCTGAGTTGACGGCAAGCGACGGCATGGCGCCTCTTACAAACAGATACATATCGTGAAGGGCCTATCGAAACAGATACGTGAAGGCCCTGTCAGGAGGCATTGTTGCCTCCTTTTGTCGCGCCTCGTGGACATCCTGTACCATCTATGTATGTCCAAATAAACTGAATTGAATTGAATGAAACCGGTGGCCTACCACCGCTACTTCCTGGACCTTTACACGGATAGATGTAGATTCTGTCAAGAAAGAGCGGACCTACAACATATGGTTTGGGATTGTCTTCGGACACCCACACAGAATACAATAAACAAGACCAGAGAGCAGTGGGAGACCACGTTGCTCAGCTGTGCACCGGAAGACCAACTCAAGGCAATCCAGCAGGCCGAAGTGCCGCCAGGGCCCAAGGGCTCGAGGCCATCATCTAGGTAGAGAGGCCTAGGTCTCAAATCTGCTGTGCACAAATAAAGTTTATTCCTCGTCCCCGTTAGTACAGGCGGAATCGGATCAAGAGAGAGAGAACAAACAAATATTTTGAAAATTGAACATATTAAATACAATTGAAAAGCAAGAAGATAGTTGCTTCAAGAAGCCTGCGACAGCGACTACAAGTGCGCATTTAACTGCTTATTACCCATCGGGGCGCTCGAGTGCAGTACTGTTGTCTCTTTTTACTGCCTAAGGTATTCTTCGCCAAGGCTTAGAATGGGCCCACAAGATGGCCTTCATATATCGCCGCCTTGGAACCTCTCGTGCGCTCCTCTTTCCTCTCGCTTCCACTTGCTGTTGCTGTAACTCTCTACAAAGAATTGATGCTTGAAATTTGTTAGCAGCACAAAATCAGTGACCCGTGCCCAACTATGGTGCCCTCCGTAGTAAATAATTCAGTTTTGTGTATATGCTTGCGGATCCGGAAGAAATAACAGAAAAGGTTATCTCATACACATTGAGTTTCGCACGTTCCAAAGCTGTCTCTATAGCTGTTTCGAATGAGCGTATACGAGCTATATACTGCTGCCGTTCGCAGCATCCGTATGAGGTTCCTGGATGCCCCTGAATTCGCGTTTGACATTCTTTCTGCATCTAAGCTCAAACTGTGAGCGTCGAGAGGAAAAACAAGAAAGAAAACGCCGAACAACGCCATTCCGGCGAATTCTACATAAGGTGCTCACAATGGAGTAGGCCGATCCGCAAACACTAAACGTCCGTTTCGTTTCTTTTGTGCATGTGGTGCGCGCACAGAGCGTTGTTGTCGCGGGCGCTTCATCGACCGACCGCCCTTCCCTCGCCCCCGCGCCGCATTCCGGAGAATCTTGGCTTTTGTGCAGGGGACCCGCGAACCATATACTCTTACCTTCACAACGTGCTCGCCTTGGTGTGTGTGTTCTTTTCTTGCGTTGTTTAGATGTCCCGCCCCTTCTCCTTTTCTTTCCTTGCCGTACACGGCGCAGGCATCTGACCGCCTTTTACGTTTACGCAAGTTCGCCGTTGCCCGCAACAATGGACACGGTGATTCCGGGGCGGGTCCCATGTCTCTGCGCGCGCGCGCGTGGTCTGCAATCGACGGGGTACTGCCCGCCTGCCTTCCCGTGCTGTGGCGGACACGAGAAGGAACTTGTGGCTGCTGCTCTGCAGCCCGTTGCCAGTGATGGTCGTCGGGGGTGGCTTCGTATATACCTTGGTCATTTCGTCGGTGCTCTTGCCGACTCTGCGCGTTTGTGTTACTTTCCCCGCGTCGCCCAGAAGCAACTCTATCTGCCGGCCGTCCCACCACTGTCGTCGTCGCCGTCCCTTCTGAGAGGCGCCGTACAGTGCGAGCTTCCTCCATGCGGACGCGTTCTTACGTCCGCATACCACTAAAAAAAAAAGAAAAATGTTAGAACATGATTGTGCGGGGGCATTTCGCTCAGGTATGCGGGGGTGTTCTCTAGCACTCGTGCTTTGCGTGAAAGCCGTCTCCTTGGAACCACGTGCCGCGGCATGATGATATGAGCAATGCTGTGTGGAGCGTCCATTCTGAACCGGAAAGCGTTTAGGATTCTCTTCCGTTTATTGACAGCATTTAATTCCATTCGGTTCAACTTTATGTACTGTCGTCATTGTGTTCATCTATTTAGAAGTAGCAGATGCTATGGAGCACAATATGTGGGGTGGCGGGTTCTCAACTCGAATGAAAGCAAGGTGTATATAATAATCACGAGTTGTATAGCTGGTATACGAAGTAGTTACGCAATGCGTTGTTCCACGAATGTGCGTGCGGAAATCTTAAAATCACAAACGAAGCAACAAACGATTCACTAGGGTCCTTAATGATACAACTCTTATGTCCTCGTCATTTGATGCACTCGAGATGTGAATCAGGGTATGTGTTACTTTGCTTACTCTTAGACCGTTCTGGAATCATTGCATACTTAGTACACTTTCAAGGATGGACGCTGTTAGACGATTAGGCCGTGAACTTGTGCATTGGTTTTTATTCATCATGTAAACATCTTTAAACAGCTCGCATACACACAGAGAGAAGCTGGCTAGCAATTGTCTCCCGAAAGGTCCACCACGCCCACCCATTTGAAAATTACAGGGAAAGGAAAAGAAAGAAGTAAGGAGAAAGAAAGAGTTTAGGAAGGCACAGTACATCATGTATCACACCACAAAGAGTATGAACACTACAATCTACAGAGGGGAGTGTAGAGTCCCATATAGTTGACAGGAATCTCAACAGTTTTGTAAGCCGCATATCGAGTTGAAACTCGACCTTTAGGAAAGGAAAAAAATAATTGATAAAGCTCACGTTGCTGGAACTTGTTCAGCATATACAGCGCGACACTTGCTGAAAGTTGGGGGTTTTAAAAGCAAGTGCTCAAATGTTTCACTGTGGCGAAATTTAACACGCACCGGACTGCACGCTCCAGCCGGTATAACTCTATGCGAGGAAAATTTTATGCGTATAGGCTAGGGCCCGGTGTTTGTGTGACTGTCCTTAGTTTGATAGCCGCAGATAATCGCTCTCCGTCGCATTAACTTGATTGGAAGACCGGCGATTCGGCAAGCAAGATGATCCCGGACCACCTACCTCTCCATCCAACGGCGCAAGATTTTCTGAAAGCGCTATCTGGAGTCAGTTATTCTTTTTTTTTTTTTTTTTAAATATCGACTGACCTGTGCGGTCGTCTTTCAACACGTCTCATTTTCGCTGCGTGTAAATGTCTTCAGGAAACCTTCCATTTCTCTAATTTTTATATTCCCTACCCCCTTCCCCACTGTAGACTGGTCATACAGACCCCATTCCCGGGTAACAACCCTATACAAAAGATTCAAACGTATGAAACTCAGATCACAAATAAAATGGTATGAACAGATATAAGAAATAAAACAAGCAATCCAAACGCGAAAATTCCTAAACCTAATATATGAGCGCGACTACGTCACTTTCATATATATAGTAAGCTTATATAACTTGCCCTATCATCCCGCAATTGGCAAAGAGGACTAAAGGGAATAAAAATCGAGAGATAATGGAAAAGAGAAATATTAGTTCCCCGCGAAGTTATTGCAACTAAGCGTTCGTATATGTCGCTTAACCGAATGTCGCAGTTATAGAACCAGGTATATGAACAGACATCCTATCAGGCCAACAGCAATCTGAAGTCGCGCATAACTGTGACAGTTTGGTCGCGGATAATCGCGGAGACAAAAGACGCGTGCCCCCAGCACATCCCATACCTATGTCAGGATCTTCAAGCGCGAGACAAGGTAGCTGGCGCCACCTCGTAGTGGCGGGCGTCAACGTATGCCGGAACGTACAGGAGGGTTTCAACTCTTTGGATGTGTTGCTCTGATTCATGCCCTTACCCAACGAAGTCAATTATCAAGTGGATTCTTAGAACTACAGCTTGTAAATGCGTTGAAAACACTACAGGCGAATCAAACTTCGGATACATTTCAATTAACCTAGTGTTTGAAGTACGCGATCTTGAATTATCGCAACTTAACCGTTATTTCTGTTCGAGGCATTCAGTAATGGTAATGAAGCTGTAGTGATGGGGTGAATGCGAGCTACCCTGAATGCACTATAAGCGTGGCTGTTGGATTTTAACAAACCGTTCCTTAAAGGGGGACGCGGCAATTTGGCACCGAAAACCGGCGCAAAACCAATTGTCGCAGGGCCTTATATCTACGTTCCTAACTTCTTTCCGCGCCTATTTACAGATTTTCGTAGCCCAATGCTGTCAACGTCCATCATTATCCGAGTTTAAAAAATGAGAACCGAGCGCCCGGCCCTTTAAATTGAGGAGAAACAACCCATATATTCTGTTCTTTGTTACGCGCGAGCTACGTGTTCGATCACCGCCATCTTAGTCTGTAAGCAATACTGAGCGCCTTCTCGTGATTTAGAGACCAGATCCGGTTTTCATCCTCTCGTAGGAGGAGAGAAAGGTGACTTCCACCGACTGTAAAACGTAGGTTTTTGATTTACGGCCTCATTTTACAAAATTGAAGAAGTGGCAGATATCGATACATCAGAAGGTTAGCCACAAAGTTTACAAGTGCGTAACATTGCCCCGAGAATAACTATTGCAGTTCTGTGAACTACCCAGTTGTTATTGCTGCACTGAAGCGGGCAAATGTGATGTATGACTTTACAGGCCTACCTACAATTATTCCAGTATTTGTGATAGCTTCTCAAGCACCCCCGCTCGCAAATTAGTGGTACATTTTAGACTGATGTACAGTGTATGACATTTGCCCGCTTTAGGTGACTTAACAGGTGCAGTTTACAAGCGCGCAGCATTGCTTTTCATTGCTCAGTTACAGAGCTGTAAACTTCATGCATCAGTAACTTTTTAAAAATTTTGTTCGTTTCAATACCGCTTTGCAAACTAATTGATTAGCGAAAAAAGAAATCCGCTCCGTGTACAGTTCGCACGTTTAATTTTTTTCTTTCTTTCAAATGCAATGAGTCTCCTCAGATGTGGTGCAGTAGAAGCTGTAAAATTTTTTTTTTCTCGTTCCCATCAATTTTAGAGGTCAGCTTCTGCAGTAAAGCTTCCTCTTAAGGCCTTACATTCTTGTTTTTTTTTTTTTTGTAGGTAATACTTGTACAATTACTGCAAACAACCAGTTTGGTAGTCTACAGACAGCATGGTTAAGTTGAAGCTCTTACAAACATTTAAAAAAATCAAATCAAAAGAACTTTTATTATTTAAAAAGGTATTGCATATCGGGTTGAATATAGAGGAGGAGGTCCCATAGCTTAACGCTTCAAGGGAACCTTCTGTCTTGAGGTACACGAAGAGAAGTGAGTAAGCAACAGTGATTATATATTAGCAACGACTAGTAAGCATAACTATGAAATATAATTCACCTACAACAAATCAACAGAACGGCACTAGTAAACATGAGCATCGTGAACTCAACCTTCTACTAAAACAGGATTAGTTTTTCTTAAGTGTAACAAAAGATACACACTGTTTTAAATCGTTAGGCAGGTTAATCCAATGTGCTACAGCTGCAAATTGGGCTGCGTGTATCCCATAGTTACTGCGTATTTTTGGTAGCAGAAAGTTGTTATTCAAAGCAAACCTGGTGTTATTGGAATTGTCAAATACATCAATTGGAATGAGGCTTTTTATTATCTTGCATAGTGTGATGATTAAGTTATATTTAACCATAAGTGTTAACGGGAGGATTTTATATTCCCGAAGTAGTGCAAAGGCGTTGGAAGTGGAAAAGACTGAAAATGATTAACCGAATGGCTTGGTTCTGTAAACGCTGCAATGGAAGTGAATGCGTGTGGATACAGTAAGTAAAATGGCTGTGAATGAAGGAATAGTATAATGTTAGTAAAGTAGGACGGCTAAAGTATTGTCACGCATTTATTAGGATTCTTATCCCATAGGGGCTATGTTGCTATCTTCTAAAATGTTGATGTTGATATTCCCCATGACCACCTTTCTGTACCGCAGCCAATGTGCTAAGTAGCGCATCTAATTCATTACAAATATCTGATACTGACGATGACGGTGAAAGATAGACGCAGCCAATGATAATTTTCTTTGTGCTTGGGGGAAACGGTGACTGGGAATTCTATCCATGCCGATTAATATTTTTCGCAAGAAAGCTTAAAATCGGTTCTCCGTTTATAGGACACAGCAGATGAATATTGCAGCTCCACCGTGATCAACTGCTCGATAAACGAAAACATTGTTCAGAAGCATATGAGGGAAAAGAAAAGAAATTCTTGCAGTCAAGAGAAAACCATGTTTCTGACATGCAGATGAATGAAAAGGGATGGTCTAAAGTGACGTCAGCAGAGCATAGATTTTGTCATGATGCTTTTTAGTACTGTGCACATTGAAATGGATAGGCGACATACAATCTTCGGAGAGAAAGCGTTTTAGAAGTTGAGAAAAAAAGTGAGATTTCATGGTGGAAGTAGCCTAAGGTGGTTGTAAGTAGTTCCTACTTAACGAAAGGTAGACCAATAAACGGAAGATAGATAGATCTGGCTCCGAAGTTATACGGTAGACAGGGTTCTCGTTTTTGTTTTATGGCTTTGATCTGGCAGTTGTTTGTTCACAGATGTTGCCAGACGTTTTAATTTTTGAGTGATAGAGCTTAAGCAAAGAGCTTTTTGTTTTCGTGAGTTAGATGGTCATTAGCATAAATCTAAGTACACGGGTGTCTTCACATTTTGGCCGCATTTCGATGGGGGCGAAATGCGAAAGCACCCGTGTACTTAGATTTAGGTTCACCTTAAAGAACCCAAGGTGGTCCAAATTTCCGGAGTAGCCCACTACGGCGTGCCTCATAATCAGATCGTGGTTTTGGGCATGTAAAACCCCATAATTTATTTTTTAAATAAATTGGGAAATTCTGTAGACCAGAAAATCCAAGGTCCCTGGTGCCCACGCGGGCCTTTTTATGCCTTTCGACGAATTCTTGCGTGTTAGCACGTGAATGGAGCCTAGCAAGGATGTTTTTGTTGCTCGGGCCTGCTTTAGTCGGCATGCTGTGCACGACCTCAATGTCAGTGTCGAGGACGGGGCAGTTAATCTTCGCACCCAGAGCTTTGACAATTGCTACCCCATCATCGCCCCAGCTGCAAAAAATCCCCTTGAGCTCGACATTATTCTGCCTGAATGCTGCTCCACTTCTCCAACTATTTTCATCAGTATTTCATGTCCAGACTTAAGTTCCTTGTTGACGGTCTTAAGACAAGTATTTTCTGCCCTAAGGCCTTCCACTAAAGAAGCGAGCAGCCATGCACTTGAGGAGAGAGTCTCAACATCTGCTTTTAACTCGTCGACGACTGTATCAACAGAGCCAATTTTGTGTGCGTATTTTCTCAACAAGCTTGTTTACTATTTGTTCCATCGATTCTTCTGAACAAGCTTCCAGCTGCTCAACCGTTTTTGTTAGTCCTGCGTACGACGGCGTGACATATAAAACGCTTTTAAAACACTTTCGGCAGTACCTTCGGCGACAGCAGCAGTTGCAACAAGAATATTTTGTTGTCTACGTGATTTGTCTACATTCAGTCGGTACATTTTGCTAAAGCTTATAGTTTATAAAGCTTAAAGCTTATATAGCTTAAAGTTTATAAGGATGCCAACCAGCCTACTTGAAATTCATAAACTATCTATAGAATACGTGCAGTTCATTTTCATAATGGAATGTCTTATCTGGAAGCGCTCTCCACCTGTCCTGCAGGCCCACCTGTTCCTCAACGGGCGGCGAAGCAGGAATACCATGCCAAAACTTTTTCTTTTGTTTTCTTCCCTTTCTCTATTTCAATGGAGGCCCGTATAGAGCGTGTATACATTGAATGCACGAACGTAACATGATGTTGGCACGCACCGAGCGAGATCGTGGAGGGGGGCAAGAGTCGTGATGCCGTTCCCCTCCGGTTCACGGTCGTTTTCTCTCCGAACGCAGAGGGCCACGACGCGCATTCCGGCGATCCCCGCTTCCCTGTTTCGTGCGGATGATGCGCACCCAAAGAATGAAAGCAGATACGCACAATCGATGCCGATTCGTGGCTAACTGCGGAGGAATATTGAGCAGTTCCGGGCGATGCGCGCTTTGTACGTGGTTTGAACCACCGTGGGAACTGCGTGCCGGGGAAGCGTTATAAATGACCGGCGGTGGAAAGCGCATCCTGCAATAGCGCGTACATCCGTTGCGATCAAACAGAGCAACCGAGTCAAGCTGTTGTGTTTATATATAGAGATGGAAAAGTGAACGAAATGCAGGGTGTTCAACCAGACGCACGTGCGGTTTGCTACCCTACACCGAGGAGAGGTGATGAAGAGCGAAAAAAAAAAGATAACAAGAAAAAAAAAAAACACTGAGGGTGTCGCTACGTCCGCAGGTGCACATGGAAACTACTGTCGCCCACTGAGGTCTGACGGTGTAGTCGGGTCTCTGTGTCAAATTTGACCACCATGGGTCCTTTTTTTTTAGCGCGGATCCAAAGGACAGCGCGCGAAAGTTGTTGCATTTCTGCACCCTTTCAAAATGCCGCCGCCACCGCCCCTAGGAATCGAACCCACGCCATCGTGCTCAGAAGTAAAGCTCCACGTATAACGAACGAGCCACCACGGCGTAGTATATAGATGGATGCAAACACTCACTGTTCGTGCAGGTCGGCATTAGCTTGACGAAAGTGCACCGAATGCGGAGCCTCATCCACTCGAATAGCAAACGTGCGCGGAAAGATATATCGTGCACTATATCAACGCTCCTTTTTTCTTTTCGTTTAATTTTTCTTTATTTCTATTATTGTTACTATATTTTTTTAATGCACCGCGAGCAACTATGGCAGCGTTTGCAGGTATATCCTGCTGGTCACTTTTCTCTCTTCTCCCGGCATCATCGGCGTGCACGCGTTCCATCAACCAGTCGGCGTGCATACCATGCACGGCGGGGTCGGGTCAAGCGCCATCCGCCTTCTTCAAAGAGCATGGCGCGCCAGGATGCTTCCCCGCGGGAGCATCTCCGCACTCGACGAGTGCCAAACGTGGCGAGGGATTTTTTTTTCATCCTCGGTTCCTTTCTTTCAATTCACGCCGGCCTGCGTATATACACAGCTCCGAGGGTAACGTAAAGTAAGGAATGAGGAGAGAGCGAAACGCACTGCCTGCGCATGGTGGGCATGGAACGGTATGAGTATATAGCCTGGCAGTTGCAGAGGCGTGAGGGGGGGTGGGAGGGTGAAGCATCGTGGAGCGCGCACGGGTGGCTTGTCGCTCGGGCGATGAAGGGAACCCTGCGTGCAGGCTGTGATCAGCACACGTACGTACACCGACGCACGCTTTGAATGTGGGGAGTACTCATGTGCCATGAGCGAGTATATACGTGGAAGAGGGAGGGGAAGGGAGGGGGGGGGGGGGTTGGCATGCAGCCTTCGACGGATGCGGCGAGTAGACCTCGTGAAAGACTCCACCACCGCCGCCGCAGGTTGGAGGGGTCACGACGCTGATGCGCACAGGGAATAATTTCGGAACCGCTGTTTCAATCAATATTTCTTGAGTGTTTAATTTTTCGGGGCATTTTTTTTTCTTTCGTCTAATCGCGGCGGCGCAAGAGCGGGTCGAGGCGGTGGCTGTGTAACACCATGCCTTCTAGTCGGTGGCTTGCTTCTTTGGTGGCTCCTTTTGGCCGGCTGCTTCAGAAGTTGCGCGCCTACAGGCTCTGTCCGGCGCGGCGCTCCTGCCTCTGCTGCTGTTGCAGCACGGGGCTTTACTGCTCCACGCACGCTGAGCGCGCGCCCTCTGTCCGTGTGAGCGTGCCGCGCGGCGTGATAGCGCCGCCCCCTTGGAGCGTGCTGCGCCGCGGGACGCCACTGCTTGACGGCGGAGTCTACTCAACAAGAAAACGCTGTACTACGCAGTGTACGCGTGGCTCCGTTGTAAGGCAGGAAAAAAAAAAACAGTAAGAAAGATAAAGAAATAAAGACAATAATATTGTGGTGCGGAGAAGGGGGCATCCACCGTCGGTATGGAGAGCGTATGCGTGCCCGCGGGTTCTCAACTCCCCCCCCCCCCCCCCCCCCCCAAGCCTTCGTCGTACCCCCTGCGCCGGTCGCTGTCATGTTATTATTTATAAGTATTCGTGCGTGCATGCAGCGGCTATGCTGTTCGATTCCGATTTCGCTCGCCGCTCGATCAGTCGGGGCACAGTTCGAGCTTCGAAACGGCGGCTCCGACTAGACGGCAGGCAAGGGAGCGGGAAAGAGAAGCTAGCCGAAGGAGAGAAGTGTGGAGGCCGAGGGGAAGGCGTTCATTCAGAAAAATTCCCGAAGCTTGTCGTGACCCTCGTTTTGCTCGCTATATATATACGTTTCGTCGTTCGGATTTCGAACAGTCGATTAGCTCAGCGGTGTTCCGTTTCGAACGAAAAAGCAAAGACGGAGGGAGGATAGTCTATAAAGGCAACGACGAAAACTCGCGCAAGGTCCTGGGATGTAGAAAGCGAAAAGAGAAATGCAAAAGCGAGAGAGAGAGAGCAGCATAAAGGAACGACTTGTCTTTGCGCCGCAACTTCGTGAACCGGGGACGGATCAAGGGCGTAAGCGTGACCCGCGGATTGGCTTTGCGTGAAACGGTGGATAGTGCGACCGCAGCGTGCATGCATGCACTCTGAGAATTCTCACTTGTTCGAGGGGCGGCCACGGGGTGTGCGACGTTGCGGCGGATAGTACGTAGGCGTGCGTGCCGATGAAAGGGCGTTACCATAATGCGCCGTGCCGAAGAGTAGTAGAAGAAGAACAAGAAAGAATGATAGAAACGGAGCGACCGGCGTAAATGCCAACAGGGCGAGCACGTTTATGCCATTCCCGAGTAAAAGCCGTTGGCTTTCACTCACTCCGCCGCCATTCATCTTCACGTGGAACTGAATGACAGTTATCGGGGCTGCACTGCTTCTTGCGTCCCACGACTTCCCTCAGCCTATAGAAACAGAAAGGTGCCTTTATATCAGCGTAGCAACAAATCTGGCCTCAGGGATTGCCACGACAGCCCGCCAGTGTATAGCGTCTTTCTGTGCGTCTTCTAGAGTGACGAGCCAGCAGCAACCTGCTGAACCTCTTTCTTTCTTATCTTCTTCTTCACAAAATAAAATCATAGAACATTCTTCTTGAGAACCTAGAGGAGAAAGACCTTCCGCATTCGTGCTTGCAACACTCCCGAAATCTCTATTACGCATATAGCCCGCAAGGAATCTTCGCGTCTCCTTGCATTCCCAAGAGACACTGCATTGATCGACGTGTTGTAGCATATCCTAGTGGCTGAGCAATAGCCTGCTTCGACCGCCGGGTTCAACCCGCTTCTTCTAACATCCCCATTACCGTCATCACCAACACCACCATCTCCACTATCACTCCCTAACTTTAATGCGTATTTGGAGGTCTCATGATTTAAACGCATAATCTTATATACAGGTATATATATACGTGCTTCCGGCAGAACCTTCAGACAACAGGACAACTGTGTCATTCCTTAACCCTTATCGAGCTTGTAGTTTTGCTCGGAAAAAGAAAGGACAGGGAATTCTGTAAAAGCTAAAATTCACGCCCTATATTTTGACATAACCGGATGTTTCTAATAAATTTCAAGTGACTTGATCACAAAATGTTCATGTTTTGTGGTAAAGCCACTCAAAAGCCCCAGACTTGAAATTTATTCTAAGAAGAAGAAGAATTTTACTCATTCAAGTACGAAAATAAAGCACAGCAACAAAATGTATATACAAAACGAGGTCCCAAAGCTCGAGGCTGTAAGGGGACCTCCTACTTCTGGACAAGCTGCTGGTCCCACCACTCTCGCACATTTTGCCGCCGTTCTTCTTGCAGGGGTGGCTCGCCCGCTAGACTTTCGGAGCGAACGCAGAATCCTGCCGGACATGGGCGGCGGTACTCTATGGTCCGGGCCACGCCGCGTGACCCATGAGGTCACGTCGGGGGCTCGTTTCCGGCGGACCCCGTCGTGACCCGGCGTGCCCACCGGCGGCCAACGCCACCGTCAGCGGCGGGCGGTGGCGGCGGCTTCCGAGCACTACACCGCAACACAGTGCGCCACAGCCACAGTAGATCCGGTTCGCCGCTGGTGCGGCGGCACTTCGCCGTTTGATTGGCGTCGGGCCAAGCGTGGCACGCGCCCACGTAGGGATCGCCACCACAGGAGGAGGAGGAGGAGGAGGAAGAGGAGGAGGAGGAGGAGGGAGAAGTAGTCGGCAAGTGCGCTTCGCCACTTTGCGAATTCTTGATCGTTTTGCGGATCCTTACAACGTCACGTAGATATCACAAGACCTACGCACTCTGCTTTGTGACGTCATGCTAGTGGGACCGAAATTTCCGTTTCCAAGCCCGGCGGCACGAAAGCGGTGACGTCGAAATCACTGCGCATTACTCGGCAGCATTCCCATTAGATTTTCCGGCAGTCGGCCGTAGTAGCATGACGTCATAAAGCAGAGTATACAGGAATTGTACTTTTGTACTTTCTCGGTGGCTTTGATCCTTAGCAAAAAGAAAGAAAGAAAGAAAGAAAGAAAGAAAGAAAGAAAGAAAGAAAGAAAGAAAGAAAGACATTTACGCCTTGTTTATAATGCGAAGCAGTGACGCGATAGCTGGTGCAATATTATCAGCAATAGGTCTTGCACGCTTTCGTGGGGTATCGGTTATCGGTTATCGGTATCGGCAACATACGCATATGCGCACGAGCAATCTGCTTTCGAGGAGAATTCGTTATTTAATGGCGACTCATCTAATTCCACCGGATTCCTGGCCATTAAGCCATTCCTCCGTGGTGGGCATGAGCACTATACGGTTATACTTGGAAACCATATCTGTGGTATGTTTGAATGCACTTAAGAGAAGCTTTCTTACCACTTATGTTCTCATTCCTCTTTCCTTATTGCTTTCATTTTGGTGAGGCCTCTAAGTTATCCCGATAAAGCTTTCTGTTGCCCTGTACGTGATACATAAGAATGTTTTTCCGAGCGGGAATGGAGCCCGCGAATACACGCAATATTGCCGCGCGAGTGGCCGCTCGAGGCACGTTTCGTGTTTTCTCGATCTAATTTCACACTCGGAAAAACACTTTTATGTAGCACGTATTGAGCAACGGAAAGCTTTATCGGGAGTTTTCAATGTTGATCTACAATTTTCTCAAGCTGTTCATCTATTTCTAACATTTTGGAAGTTGGTTATATAATTAAGAGTAATTATTTAATTGAGCGGAATGCAAAAAAAAAAAAAAGTCTGAGTATCTGCAAGTGACGGCAGACAATAATATCTTAATTCTGTCCAGCTGCGTGGCATTTGCATATCTTTAAATCTTGGCGCATTATAGTTGGGACACCCTGTATAATAGAACAGAGCAGCCAGTTAATACATCACTTAGAAGAGCCAAGTTGCGCGCTCAAAAAAGACAACCACAGTAAAAGGCTCGTTCCATCTCCGTCGCGTTTTCCCGTGGTTGTCCTTTCTTGAACGGGCAACTTCGTTCTTCTAAGCAATGCGCCAACTAGCCCAGCAAGAAGATTTAATACATCACACTGCGACGCACCGCTGAACTTCACTGCAGCGGCAACGACAACCAAAGCGTTACTGCGCTTAGTGAATTATGGCATGCCGCGAATCTCGCTTCGCTCACCAAGTTTTGCTCATCGTTATATCGTTACACAGGATCGCACGAAAGAGAGAAAACATCTAGAAAGATAAGCTTTCGCACTTGATCTTCCTTGCTTATCAGCCACGCGCGAAAGAAAGGAAGAAACACCGCGGACGTTGAAAAGGAATCGACATCAACAGCGGATGTGCGGCCACCCCACGCCGGTCTTGTGCGGCTGCCCTGCATGCTTCCCTCGTTTCATCTACGTGTTCTCTTGAAGCACAGGAGGGGAGGGGGGGGGGGGCGACGGAGTGCGAGGAGGCGGTACTGGGGTTTGTGAGGTGGTTAGGTGGGAGGTGCGGGACTTCACCAGGATTCCAAGGGCAAGCCTCGAAAACAAAAGAAGAAAGAAAAAAAAAACGCGCTCATTTCAGCCTCAGATTGGCGCGATTAGAAGGGCCACGCAAGGCCTCACCCACCGCGCACGCGCGCGCGCGCCACGCGAGTGCGTGAGGCTAATTTCGAAAGAATTTCCTCGCAAGTCTCATGGCTGCCGCGCTTGCTCCTGCTTCTGCTGCTGGTGCAGTGCATTGCGTTTGCCCCCTTCATTACAAACCACCTCCCCGACGTATTCACCACGCAACCTGCAGCCTCAGTCTACACAGACACACACTGCGTGCACTTTGCGCTCTATCCGCCTGATGCTCCTTTGATGCACCGTCGGCATCTGCCAGCCGCGCCACCATCCTGCTTCTGTACGTACCGTATAGAACTGGCGTAGGCGCATGCGTGCCTTGCCGGATAATTCCTGTCGGGGCGATCACGTCCCCGAGGCGGATGGATGATCGCGCCCCCACAACGGAATGCGGAGCTGTTTCGAAGGAATAGTTTATTATCATTTATTTATTTATTCATTTATTATTACTTCTGCGGCCGCTTAACGAGGGACCGATGATGGAATCGACGATTACGCGTGGGATGCCTCGTGGCGCGAAGCATATGAGAGCTTTCGACGCTTTCCTTTTGCCTTACCTGGCGGGCAAACCTTGTATTTGTTTTGCCCGAATAGAGAACTTGCGCCATTGTTGAGGTTCGATGTGCCGATGACGTTCCGAGGCAGTAATGCGCGCTAAGTGGAGTGACGACGTACTGCAGAGGTTGGGGAAGATGCCGGGGCGCCGGTGCGATTATTTGAGAATCGTGACGCGTGTGGAAGAGATATCGTGATAGGATCAAGCAAAGGGCGGCTTGTCGGCACTCTTCATTCGCTCCACATTACTATTACGTTCTTGTTCCGTTGTTGAAGTTAACGCATCTAAGTCCGTATTCATGTTCAGGGAAAGAATTCTTAATTTCATGTACAAAAAAAAATAAAGTTTATCCTACAAATGCGTAGGAATTGGCGATAAGATAAGCTTTCATTGATGCATGCTTGCTGCATAAATTCACTTCACTTCTCCTTCTTTACATCTAAGCGAAACAAAACCATAAATACCAACAATATTAAAAGCACGCCTTCTTTAATATATCCCTAAATGTCAAATTAATAACGCTTGTTACTTCTTTATTATCTCCACATTAACTAACACGATTCCGCTTGAGCTAGAAAAAGCTAGAGCTTTCGAATTTGTCCTCCCTGCTCTCGATTAAGAACGTATCGCCTTTAGATACTTCAACATTGGGTGATAATATGTTGCTGTTCAATAATAAAAAAAATAAAATAAGACGTGGCAATGTAAATAGTTATTTGTACTGAATAATTTGACTTTTTGGTGCTTTGTGTCCGTCATTTCATAATTACAAACACATCGCACAACTTCGATGACCAGCGCGCCGATACAAACTCCGCAACGGTCGCCACATTTATAAGATCTCGAGAAATGCACGATTATCAAAACAAATAACACATTGCTTGTGTTACTTGTGTTATTTGTTTAATGTTAATGAGAGTCACTATTTTCGATCACGACAAAGCGCAAGAAACAAAGAAACTTGTGTTTTGATCAACGGGTGCTGAATTCGTTGAAATGATATATATATATATATACCATTCAGACCTTGCAGTTCTGCAC
This sequence comes from Dermacentor andersoni, assembly GCF_023375885.2. Classification (NCBI taxonomy): domain Eukaryota; kingdom Metazoa; phylum Arthropoda; class Arachnida; order Ixodida; family Ixodidae; genus Dermacentor; species Dermacentor andersoni. The sequence continues at coordinate 46,928,328 of NC_092819.1, read as the reverse complement.
GCTAAGCGAAAGCATTTTTTTTTTTTTAATTTGCAATCCCGTTATAAGAAGCGCAACATTTTTACGCGTGCTGATTTCGTGCACTTTATGGCGCCTCCTGTGCCGAAACTGAGGTAGCTCGGTTATGGGACGAGGCCGTGACGAGCTCCTTGTGGACAGACGCCAGGAGAGGCGTGCGACCTAGCCCGCACGTCCCTTTTGTGTCGTCCATATCAATGTCCCACAGCGCGACGCAATATATCTTCAACTTTCGGAATATCTCGGAAAGCTTCGACGACAGCGACGTGGGACTTTCGTAGCCGATCCAGTTCTTGCTGATCTCCCTGTAGGAGCAAATCTCCTTGAAATCTAAAAACGCGCCAGAGTCACCAAGCGCGCACACCTCGTAGAAGGCCATGCGACCTCTCGTGCGAGTGAAGTTGCCTTCGATGCCCGGTCCGAGAACTTTTGCGGGCGCCGAATTCCTGTTCGCGGATGCCTTATTGCCGAGTTGCAAAGACACTGCCGCGAAAGACAGGCTAAAGCAGATTTTCTGAGTCGTATACGGTGGCAGGTCTTCGACAACGCCGACGAGAGCTTTCGTGAGCGATGGGCCACTACTGGTGTAGGGCGACGCGCAGTGCGTCGCGTTCGCGTCCGGACCGTGAATGTCGTGCGTCCGAACGACGAAGTAGTCGACATTAGCCACGAGGTCGTCGAGCGCGTAGCCGTTCCTCTGAGTTTTGAACGGAGGAATCGTCAGCACAATCGTGTAGTTGCGGGTCAGAGTCGATCTCAGCTTGGCGACCAGCTTCGCAAGCCGCGTCGCGTCATGCAGCGAACCGCATCTTCCGGCGTCCGCGATGGTCCAGTGGACGTGCACTCCGTCGTAGTCGTTTTCGATCAGCCAAGAGAGCACGTTCTGCGCGAACTTCGACCTCCGCACCGCCGACGAGGCGAGGCTACTCAAGTTCGCGCTGCCTCTCTCGTACTCGCCGAAAGACACTAGCACTTTCAGGTGCGGATACTTGGTCTTCAGAAGGGCCAAGTTCTTGAAGCCCTCCTTGACCAGGTCGAAGCCGGGATCCGCGCTGGTCAAGTCGTCGCCGGTGACCTTGGCGGACGCGTAGACGACGTGCGTACAGAGACGGCCGTTGACGAGACCGGTGCGAAAGGCCCGCTCCTTGTCCCTCCGGTAACTACTGTGGTTGAAGACGCAAATGATCGGACCGTCCACGGGATCAGCCGCCGGGTAGTCTTCGATAGGATCAGTGAACGGCGGCTTCCACGGTGACTCTGGCAGCACCCTCGGCTTCCGGCACTCTTTCGACTCTCGGTACGGCACGTCCGACGCTCTTGTGGACCTGGAGGCGACGCCACTCCAGGCATGACGGAACGCCGGCGCTGGCTTAGTGGTCTGGGCCCACCTTGTCTTCCATTCCAAGACGTGGTCCTTCTGGTCGCGATACATTTGGTAGTTACGAGCCAGCGAGATGGCGCCCACGCCTAAGGGGAAAGCTAGAACGGCCCACGCCATGTTGGCGAAGAACCAGACGTAGTACATCCTGCGGTGCTGCTGCGGTGGCGCTGCTCCCTCTTTAGATCTCGCTGCTCTTCGAGACGTTTTCGCTGTTTGAAGCAGTTTGCGAGACGACGGCACGGTGGGCTTTTTGTCTAAGTTTGCGTAGCAAACGTCCATTGTTGTTGTTGCCTCAAAACATGGCTCGTACCCTCGAAGGGCCACACTGGACATGATGATGATGGTGTCCCTAAAATAGTGGCTCGTATCCACTCTGGGCGATTGGTCTGGTCACGGTCGCAGCGATCAGTTCTTCCTCTTTATCGAGACGCGAAGCGCACCATACAATCGCATATGCATGGTCTAGACATAAATGTATTACCCTTCTACCAGTGGTGTATTTTATCTATCGATTGTGACAATATTCTGGCAAAGTGCGTTTAATTATCGTTATTTTGAACGATATGCAAACTGTTGGTTCTTGTGAAATTCGCGGCGCTTCAAGTTTACGCCGCTTGGCGGCCTCCGGCATTCGTGATCAAGCAACAGAAAGTCTGCGTTAGGGCTGTCTGCGCAGAGCTTGACGAGCGCTCTCGGTGCAAAATGAGTCACCCTTAAGCTATTATGTTCTCAAAGCTCCACGTCGAAAGGCAAGGTTCAAAAAGGTGAGGTTTTGACAATAATTTTTCTCGTTACGTGGTTGTACCTTGACTGGTATATCTTGCAGCTGGGGGATTTCAGATGTAACGATGGGCGCGCATTGTACTTTAATGCACGGCGTGATGTATACTATATGTCATACTGGTTACAGTATTGCTGCTGCCAATGCTCCACCCTTGTCGCAGATACCGATCAGTCTAACACAAGCGATCGTCCTCTTCATTGCCATAAACGGTGCTTAATGTCTGTCTCAAATTGAGAAAGCGAATTGTAAAGCGTCGTATTTTTGACGGGCCTTTGGCACTGGAATCGCGCAGCGGACCCTTTGTTAATTCTATCACGTCCAACACGCGTGTGCTATCATGGGTTCCCAGGTTTGATAATCACAAGAAACACATTTCGGCTTCAATGATACCGTTACCATCGTGGCGGCGCGAGAAAATACACGCGCTACGACGACGAGAAACACCCGCGCCGGAAATGCGTCCGAAGTACGTTCCATGTAGTCGCTGCTTGAAGCAGTACCAGCAAGGCCGTATACCAACACAGCAGGCCTCTAGTGTATAACAAATTAGCTCACACCACAGAGTCACTGTGTGACAAGTTCTATTACCTCCTAAAGAAAAATAATCATTCTGTTCAATATTAAACCGTTGAGTTTCTATATGTTTATTCCGCTGACGTCGTGCGCAGTAATTCCTTCGACACGCTCAAAGTGGAAACGCTGGCCAAACTCGACGAAGGCTTCGAATCGCTCAAGTTCCTCCAGCGGCTGGGAGAAGTGCAGATGAGCGAGCCGCAGTTCAGCGCCCTCATCCAGGTCTGCAACGACTTCTTGTGGACCAAGACCACCATCGAGCGGGCCTTCCGAAAGTACCCGCGGGGCAGCGCGTCCGATGCGGACAAGAGGCTGTTCCGCGAAGTGCTCATTCTGCTGTACAAGTACGTCACCAAGAGCATCATCATGCTCCTCACGCAGATTGGCATCCGATGTCCGCAGAACGCCACCGCCGAGCTGGGCCACGTGCTCGAACAGTTGCTCAAGAGCGTCCAGAGCATAGCCCACCACGAGTGTCTGCACCCGACGCAAAGCAAGTTTGCAGTCATGAACGTCCGCCTGCTGGCCAAGGCGGCGCGTCCCAAGGACGCCGATGTAGAGTTCATTATGGTCATGAAGGCCATGAGGAAGGAACTGGCCCAGCGCAAGAACACTATCAAGGCCAGCTCGTGGATGTACCTTATGAAGCAGTGATGTTGCCGTGCATTGCGTAGTGTATATTGTGGTCCCGAACAAGCGATGATGTGCATATTATAGTGCTAAGCTCGTATTACATGATTTACCAAGCTGAGCTTCGTAACAGAAAAAAAAAAAACGTCAGCAAAGCGCGCTTGTGAACACGTGATTATGCTCTCGATTACTGCTATCACGAACAAGCCGGGCTTTCTTGAATTGAGCTCTCAAATAATTTTCTTTCGCTTGAAAATATAAGTTATCCGTTTGCTTCGTTACGAAGTGGCGCTACACGCACTTCTGATGGCCTGCACAGTTAACTGGTAAAGTGGACAGTTTTTGCGTTGCTTGCATTTATGCCGTGTCATTGATTGGAAAGTATGGAGCATGTTCGTGTCATGTTTCTGCTTCAGGTTTTACACAAGTGCACACGGCGTCGCCTGCATAAAGGTCAAAACGCCAACGCTTTAGGCAATAATTTTATAGTGTGCCTGTTATGCTAACACGGGGCACGTACAGTAATCCCCTTTCCCGCCCCCCTTCCGCATATATATATATATATATATATATATATATATATATATATATACATATATAACTTTAATGGAGGCGCTTGGAATCTACTACTTTTATAAAACAGACGCTGTCGTAATTAGCGAACCGACAAAGGCAGGGAACAGCGCCAAAGCCTCGAGCTTCTCAACAGTCATCATCATCTTGGATGAGCGGCGCACTCTGCTTCTCCAAGTATCGCTAATATTCTTCACTACATTCGCTTTCCCTCCGGAAAAGAGCCATCCTAGCGACTTAGGCACAGGACGCGAGAGCAGGGTCATAGTACTGATTTAGCCAGTCTATATGCGCGATCACTCGGCGTCGTTGATCTGAAGACTGCTCAAGTGTCTCGATGACGTAATTCATCGGCGAAGTTTGGCAACACGGTAAGGACCGTGGTACTTCGAAACAAGTTTCGTCGACTGACCGGGGCTGGTTGACAGGATCCAGAACCATACAAGTGAGTCAGGGGTATAAGACATTGAGCTTCCGAGACAGCGCGATGGTGTTTCTGGCGTTGATCAGCAGTGGTGAGAGAGCGAGCAATCTGGTGACACTCTTCAGCGTATTTAGCAGCTTGAGAGACTGTCGTCGATTCACTCACGTCAGGGTGGTACGGAAGGACGGTGTCTAGCATGCACGAGGGCTTGTGTCCTTAAAGTAAGAAGTATGGAGAGCATCGAGTGGTGGTCTGCGTAGCGGCATTATGGGCATACGTCACAAAGGGAAGAACACGGTCCCAATTTGAGTGGTCGAAGGCGACGTACATTGCCCGCATATCGCCCAATGTTTGATTAAATCGTTCTGTCAAACCGTTCGTTTGAGGATGCTAGGCAGTGGTAGTTCGACGAACATCGTACGTGGCATTGCTTCAGAACCAAACAACGTCCGACAGAAAGACACGTCCTCGGTCGCTAAGTATATAGCTCACGTGATGCACCATGCCGTAGAATGATGTGTTCTAAAATTAAGGAGGCAACGTCATTGCCGATGCAGATGGCAACGGCGATGTCTCAGCGTATCGCGTGAGATGGTCGATGGCAACGATTACCCAGCGGTTGCCAGCACGAGTGATGGGAAGAGGTCCGTACAAGTTGATGCCGACGCGGTCAAAAGGGCGCGCAGGACAAGGCAACGGCTGTAGAGGAGCGGTTGAACGGCAGGGAGGCTTCTTACGGCGCTGGCAAGCGAGACAAGAACGGATGTAGCGGCGAACAAAGTGGTACATTCCGCGCCAATAGTAACGGAGGCGAAGGCGGGTGTAAGATTTCAATACTCCGGCATGTGCGCACTGTGGTCAGCATGGAAGGCGGCGCACATGTCAGAACGCAGACGGCGGAGAATAACCAAGAGTCACTTACGTCCTTCGGGAAGGTAGTTGCGACGGTAAAGCAAACCGTCGCGAAGAATGAAGTGGGGCGCTTGACGGCGTCTTTCCCGCAAGACAGGACGCAGCGTGAGTTGAACCAACAAGTCGATAAGGGAAGCAAGCCAGGTGTCCTTTCTTTGCTCCTGAAGCATGTCGGTGATGGCTAAGGAGGACACGTCGTAGGGAGACACAGACGAGGTCACAACACCAGATAGGAGAGGTGAGCGGGACAGAGCGTCCGCATCAGAATGTTTGCGTCCCGATCGGTAAATGACGCGAATGTCGTAGTCCTAGAGCCGTAATGCCCAACGGGCGAGTCGACCAGATGGATCTTTCAAGGAGGAAAGCCAACATAGCGCATGATGATCTGTAACCACGTCGAATGGGCGGCCGTAAAGGTAAGGGAGAAACTTTCCTACGGCCCATACGATGGCTAGGCACTCTTTTTCCGTAACCGAATAGTTGGCTTCGGCTTTAGTGAGCGCACGGCTGGCGTAAGCAACGACATACTGGTCAAATCCAGGTTTGCGCTGGGCAAGTACAGCGCCGAGGCCAATCCCGCTAGCGTCTGCGTGGATTGCGGTCGGGGCGAATGGGTCGAAATGTCGCAGGATCGGAGGTTACGTAAGGAGCTGGCGCAGTGTGGCGAATTATCGTCGCATTCTGGTGACCACGCCGAAACGTCGCGGCTGCTGCGGAGAAGCTCAGTCAAAGATGCTATGATGGAGGCAAATTTACGAATGAAACGACGAAAATATGAACAAAGGCCGAGGTAGCTGCGAAGTCCTTTCATTGTGGTCGATCTAGGGAACTCGGAAACGGCACGCAGTTTTGTTGGATCCGGAAGGACGCCATCTCGGGAGACGACACGGCCAAGACTAAGCAGCTGCCGAGCACCAAAGCAAAATTTCTTTAAATTTAGTTGTAGGCCAGCGGAACTCAGGCAAGTGAGGATATATCTTCTAGGCGGTCGAGGGGCGTCTTGAAATCATGCGAAAAGATCACAATATCGTCCAGGTAACATAGGCACGTCTCCCACTTGAAGCGGCGGAGGATGTTATCGATCATGCGCTCAAAAGTGGCAGGCTCGTTGCAGAGCGCGAATGGCATCACATTGAATTCACATAAGCCGTCGGGAGTAACAAGGACTGCTTTAGGGCGGTCGGCCTCAGCTATGGGGACATGCCAGTAGCCGGAGCGCAGGTCTAACGAAGAAAAGAATTCGGCTCCTGTAAGCAGTCTAAGGCGTCATCTATGCGAAGCAGTGGATAGACGTCCTTGCGCGTGATTTGGTTCAGCGGACAGTAGTCAACGCAGAACCTTATTGAACCGTCCTTTTTCTTTGCGAGAACAACCGCTGAAACCCGTGGGCAATTTGAGGGCTGTATGACGCCGCGCTGAAGCATGTCGTCAACTTGTTCTGCGATGATGCGGCGCTCAGAGGCTGACACACGATATGGGCGCTGACGTTAAGGAGCTTGGAGACCGGTGTCGGTGTGGTGAGCTACGGTTGTACTGCCCAAAGAAGGTTGTAAGTAATCGAAGCTGGCGCGAAAGCGTTCAATTAAGGAGATGAGCTATACGTTGCTGCTGCGTAAGATGTACATCGACGCATCGAGAAACGGCGTCAGTAAAGGATGGTGGAGAGGGTAGAACAGAAGCATCAATGGCACCAGTCTGAAGAGAAGACGGTGGATCGGGAACGACGCATGTAGAAAAGGGGTCGAGTTCGTCAACACTGCCAAGCCACTCGCCCCACAGTAAAGTGGAGGGGCAGGGAAACGGATTGCAAACATAGATGATAGTGGAAGTATCGTCAATTGTCAGTACGGCGAAGGGAACCACAAAGCACTTGCGACGGACAGCGGTTTCAGAGGGAATAAAAAGTACGGTTGAGCAAGTAGGGACGTCACAAGAGAAAGATACCAGAGTGGATGAGAAGGGGGGTATCGCAGTGTCAGCGGCAACAAACACTTTTGCAGGCAGAGGCGGCGAGTCGACGAAAGCGGGGTCACACAACGGCGAAAACTCGACTTCGACGCGAGCACAGTTGATGACGGCAGGGTGAGCGGAAAGGAAGTCCCAGCCCAGTAATCGTGGGAGCATTGCAAAAACACAGCAAACTCGTCGACGGTGTACAAAACATATTGAATAACGACGCGTGCTGTGCACGCCGCGAAAGATCGGATTCGTTGTGAGCTCGCAGTGCTCGATGTACAGTCAGAAAGCGGAGTCATTACTGTTCAGAGTTCACGGGAAAGTTTTTCAGTCATTACAGACACCGCGGCTCCGGTGTCAAAAAGGGCTAGAAGAGGCACACCTTCGGCGCAGACGGCAACAACATTGGGAGGGTACAAACGAGGTCTTGAAGAGTTCAAAAACTGCGCAGTTCTTGGCCCCGGAACTTCGGCTTCTAGTTTTCCTCAGGGCCAGGCTCAGGGCGTCGCAGCATTGGTGAAAGGGAACGGCGACGTGGTGAGGGCGACCGGCGTGCGTTGAAGGTTCGGCGACGCAATAAAGGTGCGTGTTGGCACGTAGGAGTTGGCGATGGGTACAGGCCGAGATGTGACTACGGCTTCAGCGTAGGTGTGCCAAGGCAGAGGCGTGACGACGAACCCCGTGTAGTTGAGCGGAGCAGTCACCGGTAGCGCAGGGGCTGCAGGTATAACCTCAGAAACTTGCTCGTGAATGACGCGCTGTATCGAGGAGGCAGTGTAAATGGGGTAGTACCAAGGGTACAAGGCACAAGAGACAGCTGGCGCGCAACTTCCTCGCGCATGAACTGCTTAATTTCGTTAGGCAGTACAGAGTGATCTCCCGCAAGGCCAGCAGGTGTTATGATTTCTTCGGGTAAGCAGGAACCGCGAGTGAAGTCGCGCTGCTTCCGGAGTTCGTCACACACACACACACACACACACACACACACACACACACACACACACACACACACACACAGATATATATATATATATATATATATATATATATATATATATATATATATATATATATATATATATATATATCGGGCTGTCTACTTAGTACATAGCACAGCTGGTGCATGTTTCAACTGGTCTCGACTAGTCTCGTCTCTCAAACACCATTCTGGCAAATTCAAAAAACGCGCCACACCAACTTTTTGAGTAGGTGTCGCCATCTGTTGCATTCTTGTTGAACATTTCAAAACGCGCTACCACGGAATATTTGATGTAGTTTCAACAACTGCAGTATATAAATAAATTAACTTAACATTAATAAATACATGACGGAACTAGTTCACTGTAGAACTTATTTTTTTTAATGCAGTTTAACGCAGCGGTACCGTAGCCACCGTAGCAGCGGGGTAAGGTGAATCTGGCAACCGTAGTCAAAACAAACATGGCAGCGTCAATGAGGTGCGTGCGTTTTCTTGGGGTTGTTCTTGGATCTAGATCCCCGCTTTGCTCGTCCTACAAACCTTGTCATGCGATGAGTATTACGTGGTCAAGAAAGAACAGCTACGCCGTACAATTCAAGGAATTCGGAGATCCATGCAAAGTTTTGGAGCGTGTGGAAGAGGCCGTCCCCGACGCACTAGGTGCCGACGAAATCCTGGTCAAGATCTTAGCAGCTCCGGTAAATCCTTCAGACATAAACACAATACAAGGGACCTACGGAATCAAGCCGAGCCTTCCTGCGAAAGCAGGACTGGAAGGTGTAGGGGAAGTCGTTAAGGTATGTAATACGCTTCTGTTCCATTTTGACTTGAATCTAGCTGGCTCCTCAGTCGAGATGGTTTGTTTCGCATCTTAGAGCATTGATTTTTAATTTCTCTCAATTTTGTGACACCTCGAGGTACTAGGCATCTGCCAAGCGACTTTAACTTTATTTCCAGCTGGGCTTTCGTTACCATATGGCGACGGTAGTTCTGAATTATAGTTGGGTGTTCCGGCATTTCGAAGATTGTGCCAGTTCAGGTTTTCAATGAGATGTTGCGATACTAAACAGGCCTTCACGTAATGCACAGTTCACCCAATTGATATTTTTTTATCGATACGGAGTAAAGCGGACACTCCTTAAGTGTGTGATTCGGACGTCCCATCATGGCGTTCGAATCGTGTGTAGCGGCAGGTGTTGCACAGCTGCCTTCAATTAACAGCCGCCATATGTGAAACGAGAGACAAATGATGGGTCACGCTACCACTGAGTACAATGTGTCCCGCTAGCCTGCTCACTACCACTACCTTCCGCACACGGCTTCAGAGCTGAGGACTGGAGCTAGACGGAGCGAGCTAGAAACAGCTGGAGCAGCGGTAGGTACGATGGCCACACTTGCCACGACAGGAAACTGCAATCTGATGGGAACGATGCAGCATTATTTGTAGATTTGCTATGAACAAGTGCCGCACATTCACAGAAAAAAAAAAAAAAAAAACGCGAAAGTAAACGTTATATGCAAGTACAACTTAAAAGCGCATCACATTTATTTCTCTGATCTTGTAGTTTTGTAAAAGAGAACTATAAAGCAATGAAACCATGTATGTCACGTTATATTCAGCATGCACGAAAATTGCGGGCGGTACGTTGACCCATTGTGAAATGTAATTATTGAACTTTTACAAAAGTCGGTCTGTGTGAGCGCGGAAGCATTCTTTTTTTCTCACTCATTTTGCCGTATTTTCTATTTCATTTTGACTACATGGCATACGTTGATACAATACATCTTTAAAGCAATGCATTCTTTACGTTACTCCCCTTGGTTTGGCATGGCTGCTTCTGCTAGTTCGGTCAATATCTTGCTGGATATATGTATGAATGTTATATGCGTGGTGATTGGGAGCTCCAGCAAACTGGCCTATATTAGTACTATATGCTGTGTGACATGTGCAGTTAGCCCAACTCTATTCTGCACTATGTAAAAAAAATTACAACATAAGGCCTTTACGTATAATGTAAGCTCTGACACACGCAGATCTGTTAATGAAGTTGTGCATGATAGTGAATGAATTCTTTGACGTTTTCCTTATCTGAATATGTGGCCTAATCCATTCTTGGGCCACTGGGTATGTGTCCATTCACGGCCAATCTTTCAATATGGGTATGTGCCACTGTGACACAAGTGTTCATAAATGTATATACGTATTTGTAGTGCTTGTCTTCGCTTACACCTCTCCTCACCTTTCTTACTCATACAAGCTTGAAGGATCACCTTTGCACTCGTGATGTTGGTGTGTTGACGCCTCACAGCATGCATTCACACAAACTAATGTTTGCTTTCCAGCACAACTCGCAGAAGATGTAGTGCATAAACATAAACACTACACGAGATTGCATGTTGCAGGGGGCAAAATTAAGACAGTTGCATATCTCCCAAATTTTCGCCAAGATTTTATGAATTTGTGTTCGCTGTATCTATACAAATATTGGATCAAGGATTAGGAAAATTTGTGTTTGAAAAAAGGTTCCTTTCATTAGTGCACGATTGTACCCTTGGAAGTCATTTGGTGGTGAAAGGATGTCAGAGAAGTATCTGCATCGAGCAAGTTTATTCGGACAAGTTCCTATAGCAGGCAAAATTGGAAACAGCAGCATTCATGAAAAAGTTCCCGTGATCTAAGACCAATGTGTTGCTTATCAGTCTCTGCTGATCCAAGTTTGTCGATGCTTGTATGCTCTGTTCAAAGGTAAATCATCCTTTATTAAGTGCTTAGGTGTACCACAAGAGGGGGTAGCAGCCTCTTGTATGTATACGACAAGAAGCTCAAGGCAAACTTCAAAATATGTTAGATGTTATATCCTCCATTCCTGGTGTTGTTTGCAAGATTTATATTAATTTAATGTTCACAGGTTGGCCAATATGCAGTTGTATACATTGCATTTATCTGTATAGCAGTTAATTGCCCACTTCACATAGATTTCAACATACATTGGATCTCTGTAATTGTTTCATTTCTTTATTCAAGGCAGAAAAGTGGCAAATGCATGCTGATCAAAAATGAACTTGCTAAAACCGGCTGCACCATCTGAAAACCAGATAGGTATTAGCACTATAGTACCTGTGGCTGCTAAGCAATTTGCAGCAATGACGTTTTAGGCCTTAGAGCAAGTTTGAATGGATCATTAACTCTATCACTTGATCCATGTATAGAAACAATATTTTTTTCCTTTGCCTATAGTTCTGCTGCTTTTATCCAAATGATGGCACACATATAGAGCTACCATCACTGAGCAATCTGCTTATCTTTGTAGAAGCACTGTGATTGTTTTGGGACTTGAGATTATGCTAAAGCAGTAGCAGTGAACAGTGGTTGAACAAGGGAGGTCACTGTGGCCAACGTTTAGACAAATGGACTTGTCTTTGTGAGAGCAGCAACTGCTGTCCTTGTGTCCTGTCAGATGAGTACTAACACAAACTATTTACTTCTAGACTTTTATGAGTACCTTTGCATCCACTAAACAGGACTGACCCGGCAAGAACTATTACTTGAGAAGTAATCACTAATAGTGTCATTAATTATGACAAGTAGTGCTGCTCAGTGGTGATTGCGGCTGATATTTTAATGATCAGACCAACTGATCACGTGGATTCACAAACCAAGAATGCCAAGGAGCACAGCAGATCGGTCAGCTGGTTCCTTATTCTATGGTTCACTTGCTAGCTGTCGAATTCATCTGATAGCCACGCACCTTTACACTGAGTCGTCTCCATCTGAATGATAATCACCTTCTTTGTCTTCATGAGCTGCGGCCAATAACTTCCTGCAAGCTGGCATCGCCACTATTATAAATTTTAACAAACCATTTCCAATTCTTTCCACTGCTGAGTAGTGAATCAAAAAGTGATGGCACTGTAAGTTGCAGTGCAGGTAGACGTAATGCATACATTGGCCATACTCAATTGTAAGCTGTATGACTCATTCCCCTGCTCCAAATTGCTTCTTTCTTTTTTTCCATGCTCTGTATGCTTTTTTATCAAAAAACACTTAGTTCTGCTGGCAAGATGCAGCTGCAGAATGAGATGAGAAAAAACAGCTGCATTCATCCACTGTTTACTGCTGCAAACGAACTTGACCTGATGCTGGAGCTTCGTGCAGGAAACAAATGAAAAGCTTGTGTTTTTTGCAGTGCCATTCCTTTGTATTGAGGGACAAAGTTTTACCATGTGCTGATGTCCCATGATTACGGCCTTCTTTTCAAGCAAAGAATCATGCTAATTTATATGGCTGATGTTGTGCACAGGAAATGTAGTAGTCAGAAACATGTAGGCAAGCAGTGGGGAAGTGAAGCAGCCTTTTGTCCAGTATTGCTCTGCAAAGGCATCTCAGTCAATGCCACCCGCCACAGTAGCTTAGTGGCTGCAGTAGCGCTGCACTGCTGAGCTTGAGGTCGCAGGCTCCATCTTGGCTGTGGCAGTAGTCAAAATTAATCTGGAGTCTCCCCCAACAGTGTGTCTCATAATCAGGTTCTGCGTTTGGCACATAAAACTAGCACAGAATTCACAGAGAAACGGGAGCCATAAAATGTGTCATGTCAATACCACTGCTCTGAGGGGCTGCAGTTTCAAGTTATCTGCAATCTTGATTTTTGAACTGAGAAAATAAAATATGTCCTCAGCTGCCATTTTCATAAAGTAAGAAATATCAATGTGCGCAGACATCTCTGTTTGAAAAATTAGTGTCAGTATGGCTCTAACAAAAAAACGCTGCCATCTAGACAAATAGATGCTAGAGATGTTTCTTAAAATTTTGTTGAATGGGAGGGGATAGAGCATAAATTTTGGTGATAAACGACAGGTTAAATATTTGATGCAAGTATAGCACATTGAGCGTATTGCTGTGCACATTTTCCTGGAAGGTGTTTCCGCTTTTGGCCATTTTCAGACCTGATCTCATTGATATTCTTACCCTATTATTTGCAGCTGTAGTCGCAGGAGCTACTTGACTGTTTAGGAAATGCTCAGAAAGAAATGATGATAGTATTTTGTTTTGTAGTGTTTGTTTGTAGGTGTCATTCTCCTAATACACTAGGTTGGCACCATAGTTTGCAGATATAGGGGTTGCATTTGTACGAATTTTTGTCAGACAAAAGCATTTGCTTTCTTTTGAAGTAATACTTTTGTCACCTGAAATAAGCCTTCTGCAGAGAGATTTATGTTAATTTTGGCTCAAATGGAGCTTATCAAACAGCACAGGGGTGAGAAGATGCGCTCAACTATTTCTCTGTGCATGTTGTAAAGCACAAGTTCAGCAATGTAGCGATGATGCTAGCTACGTTTCCACCATCACAATAACAACATAGGTGTGCGTAGTTGATTAGGAATCAGTTAATGTGCAAGTTGCCTAATTTAGTCATACAAGTGTTGGGTTGCTGTTGAAGCTCAAATTAATTTAATTCATCACAATGACATCCACCATTATTGTTACTACATAAGTCGTCACATGAAGTTTCCATCACGTGATGTTATAAAAAGGATTGAAATGGAGGTATTCTCCTTTTTCCTTTTGCAAGGTTGGATCACATGTTAAAAATCTGGAAACAGGAAATTGGGTGCTTCTACCTGGTGATTCATGGGGGACGTGGAGGAACTTTGGAAAAGGGGACCAGAAGAGGTTTCGAAAAGTGAGTATCCATTGAACTTGCGCATGAAAGAATACATGTTGAAACTTAAGAGGCAACTCATTTGGCAAACTGATGCAATGAAACTTGCTTGTCAAGCTGCGGCGGCTTAATACCAGTTACTCTGAACAAGAAAAATACCTGTGAGGAATGCAAGTCAATGCATAGAAATTTAATAGAGAAAACAAAGCTGAGAGAAATTTGTGTTAAAAATGTCATCTGGTGCATATAGGTTTGTATTTGGGTAGTGGGGACTCCCAGTTTACATTTTGCTTGTGCTTTGTCGTTTCAGTGCAGTCTATGGCATGATTCTATATTCAAGTGCAAATTGTACAACGCACAATTCTTGCTTCCTAATATAACTAGAAAAATAGGCTAAATGACACATACCAAAGAGAAAATGTGTGTTGTGGGCTGAAAATCTCCACATTTCCAAAAGAAATACTTTCACAGGATGGCACACAGCACTGGAGCAATGATCATGGTCTAGCTGGATAGCTTTTAGGGAGCACAGTAGCACACAAGGGTTCTGTAGTCATGGTTCACAATATATGCCCACCATGGCTGCATAAACGAAGCTCAGTTTGAAGGCTAATTAAGCTAAATTGCTGAGTGCAGAACTTCTGGCCAAGTTTATGCCGAAGTACTTCTGTACAAGTGTGTGGGCTGGCTACATACGAAGTTCAATTTCCAGCCATGGCAGCTGCCTTTCAGTGGGGTGAAATACAAAAATATTTGTGTACTGTGCTTTGGGTGCCTGTTAAAGAACCCCAGCTGCTCAACACTAATCTGGGGTCCCCCACTATGGCACTCTTCATAATAAATTCATTGCTTTGACGATACACCCCAGAATTTTTAAAGAAACCAAACGCTAGCCTGACAGTGATGTAGAAGTTAGTAAAGGCAAAGCAGCGTGCAAAAATACTGCGAAAAAAAGAAAAGGAACAGGTCAGGTCTCTTCTTTGTCAGTGTTGTTTCCACACTGCTTAGTCTAACCTAACCAACTAACCCAAGCCAAAATTTTAATGCACGAGTTGCTAGCAAGCGACAGCAACTGCTTCTTGCTAGTAATACTGCATAAAATGTGAGGTTTACTGCAAATAATATTGTGTTAGCGATCCTTGTCAGTTCTTCATGCCATTATTGAATCTGCGAGTTCTTTTAAGAACACAGGCAGGAGCTATATCATCGCTCCATCACATTCATGAGTATGTCTTTTAGCGGGTGCTGATTGACTCATATCAATGGGTAGAATGCCTAAAGTGAAACACTAAAGTGAAAGTTTCCTTAAAAGTTATTGTCCCAGAATACAGCCTATGATAACTTTAGTCTTAGTGTGAACGATATGCATATAGGTCCTTAGTCTTTTGTATAGTTTGCTTATGAGAAGCATTTAACCCTATGATGGATATAGTAAGAACAGGAATTGCCATGTGTGTAAAGCATTACAAGTTTGTTTGTGATCAGGAGGCACTCACAAAAACTGAAATATGAAAGCTGAGAAACATATCCTATAGGAGGAAAAAGGGGAACTTTTATGTCCTGTTATCCACATAGGCCATATTTTTATCAAATTAGACGTTTCTCCCTGTTGCCGATTTCTACCTCATTATTGCTGCCTGTAATATGAGCACAAGCAGTTTATGTGCACCAGTGCACTATACAAGCAACCAATGCATGTTCAGCATGCTTCCCTTGAGTTTATTGAGCTCATTTTGTACCAGTGTTGTTTCTCAATGCTTCCCAGCATCACAGAAGTTTAGAAAAATATGCATGCTTGTTGGAGCGCCTCAAAGGCTACATGTATTTCTCATGGTGCCGTGATGTGTTGATGCAGCTAATACTAAGCGGCTAATTTATCATTGGTAGGAGCAGATACCGTAAATTGCGATGCCTAAAATCACAAAAGTTAAATATGCACTCAGCTCTCATGAATACATGGCTTCAAACATTTTCACTGAATGCACATGGGGGAAAATGGGCTTCAACATTTACTGTACTTTTACTGTAATGCAAGAAAGAAATTTTGCCTAAACAAAGGCTTCATATTTTTTGGGGGGGGGGCTTAAAATATAGCAAATAAAACAAAACATTTTGACAGAAGTGCAGAAGCATAGCCACACACAAATGTTGAATAATAGTAGCTATATTTCATTGCTACAGTGCAGTGAAATTGTCCTGAAAAGTCAGACCAATTCATGCCACTGGCCATCGAAGAGCCAACTATAGCTGCACTGATTTATACATTGTGCTTTCTCTTCGTTTTGAATTGTTGACGTTTCTGGATGTGTCACTTAGTTTTTGACCCCTATTCTAATCTCTTTTGTTATGGCACCAAATATTTCAGGTTTCTAACAAGCTAGATATAGTGACAGCAGCGACAATGACAGTGAATACACCAACGGCCTACCGCATGCTCTACGACTTTGTGACAATGATGCCAGGTGACACGTTCATCCAGAATGGTGCCAACAGTGGTGTTGGACAAGCAGCCATCCAGATAGGCAAGAGTATGGGCCTCAACTCCATCAACATTGTACGTGACCGCCCCAATTTACAAGAGCTCAAGGATAAACTAAAGTCTCTTGGAGCTGATTATGTGGTTACTGAAGAGGAGCTGAGGTGAGGGACACTTCCTAAAATTTAATTTTGTTGTTACCTTTGTGATAACAGCGCATCTGCTGATTGGCAACACTGCTAAGTTTTATGAGTGAGATAGATTTTATGAGTTAATAGCAAGTGGCCTTGTTCACTACAATCTCTCCATATATTCTATTTAACTTTAAACAGTCGCTCTAGCTGAGTGAAATTTGTACATTATTAGCTATATGATTTTAACATTTGGAATAATTGCAGTCTTGTAATGGGACACAAGATCGATGTTGCACAACGAATAAAATGCTTAGGCATACTCTTTTCCCTATCTCTAACCTGGAATGTACGTATTGTGTGCAAAAAACCTAATTGAATCAATGGTGTTCTTTGTCGAAATAGGACTGCACTTCTACCACCAGCAAAGATTGGAATTTACGATGCAATCATTTGAACGATTATCGACTGCTGCTTAGCTGTATGGGGGAGAATTTGTTATGAAGCTAGCTTGCATAGTAATCGCATTTCCCGAAAGCAAATTCTGAGTGTAAGGAAGCTGTGGCCTCCCTTTTTATGCTATTGGAATGGACAGAGCGGCAATACAGTATGCCCTTGTGATCTCCTAGGCATAAATACTGACAGCTGTGTACATTCTCGAATACACTACTTAAATTCATAAACTGCCAGAGCACTCTGGAATGGCTATTCGTTATAGTCCTTTTCCATAGCCAACACTTTGATGGTTCTTTAAAACAATCGGAGATTGTTCATGTATCTAAAAACTTTGAAGCCCGTTCATAAGAGACATATTCCACATCTTTGATTAATTGGGCCATGACACTAAATTGCTGAGCTTGAATTATGCATCGCATGTTAAACCATATGCATCACAGAGCAAGCTAGCAAAATTTGAGTGTATTCGTTGTCATAGAAAATGTGTATTTGAGTCTTCTTATATCACTGTTGTGCGATACAGCAGTCTGGGAACATTGAGTGAGAATGAAATGCAATCACACTCCCAGGAACGGCTCTGTCAGAGTTATAGAAGCCGATCTCAACGGTCATACTTTTGTGTACTGCATGCACTGGAAGCAATTGGAAGAACTGAAAATATGTCATCGCTGGAATGCGTTGTTAAGTCTTTAGATGTGCATCTCGACAGTCTGTTCTGGCTTTTCACCAGACAAGTGAGAGGATTGCGGGTGCAATTTCATGGCAGTGTCATTGCTGTTCCATTTGTTGCCAAAATGTGTGGAGTGAAATGTCCAATCTGGTCTTGAACTGTTTCGATGCAGACGACGTAATGGGGGCCCCACATTTCCTTATGTCACGCAGCCCGTTCCCACATGGTGTTCAGTCAGTGGAAGGGACTTATGGGCTGTGATTACAGATAGAAATTCCTAGTTCCAATTTGTGCAGAGGGTCCAGTTTTCTTCTGTGTTTTATAACCATATTGGGTTGTCTACTCTCGTTAGAATGATGAACTGAAGGTAGTTGAATGACCGTGTCATGGCCCTTATAAAGGGCACTTCCTGCAATTTTTTTATTTCAGCGAATGTGAATAAAATTTGCTGGGCACATTTATCTGCACACGTCCGTCGTGTCCTGAAACAAAGCAGGTTTGAAAGTTGTTCATATATTTTACCAATGAATTTTGTTAATTCCTTCAAACCGCCTCGCTTGCCTGCTCCTCATCTACTGGCTACATTGTGTTATGATGTGAAGGGTGGCATATGCAAAGCATGCTGGGAATTAATGGCAGACAACAGCATCGAGGAGCCGGCGTTCATTTTAGTGTTTGGTGTGAGAAGTTGCTGTCGAGAAAAGTAGCTGTCACGAGAAGTTGCATTCTGTCTGGATGGGCAGGTGATGGGTGGCAAGTGGTGTTACGTTGTTGGCTTCACGAACTTCACTATTGCCACCTGCACATACAGTTTGAGCCGATGTCGATCACGCTCAGCCAAGGTTAGGCTTATCACAGTCGCTGAGTTCGTGCAGTCGGACCTGATCGATTTACCTTAAGGTAATTAAACCGTTTGGATTAAAAAGACTGCTTTTGTGGTTCAGCTTTGACCATATGGTATTAAAATAAACTATTCTTCTCAAATAGTTTATTTATAGCAAGAAGTGATGACACAACGCACTGTCAACATCGGTATGCTGCCATTCTCTTAGGCTGCCAGTCATGCTCGGTGGCACTTCCATAAATCAAATATGTGACTACACACACGGGTGAATTTTTAGGTATTGTTATGCTGACTTATTATTTAACTTCCGAGATGCACTGTTTGCCCCTAATTCCAAATGGGTAACAAACTGAGGTCCCTGTGATAAAGCAGCGCAAACAATCACCTGATTCAGCTTCCAACGGCGTCAGTACCTGCATCGGCATTTCTGCAAGAAAACTACATATTCTCTAAACAAAGTCTCAATCTATGTCTACTTTGCAGAGCACATGAATTGTGCGCATGAAAAGAGTATGAAGAGTCATTAATAGGCAGCATAACACATACCGTATTTACTCGCACAATGATCGCACCTCTGAGTTTTGTCGTCAGAGTTTTTTTTTTTTTTTATTTCCCGTGTAATGATTGCACCCCGAACTTGCCGGAGCGATATGTTGTGCGCCAGGCCTAGCGAATAATGATCGCGTTTACCATCTGTTGAATGCTACGCTAACGACTCTTCAAGACAAGCCAAGTGGTCTGCACGCACCAAAAATTGTTAAGTAGATGCCCCATTTCATTACTTTCATCACTTGTCACACTTCCACGACAAAATGAGGTACAACCAAACTTGCCTTTATTATGTTTAGGCTTTATAATGGTTGTGATCAACAACAAAAAAAGGTGCCTTTTGATTCTTCTCATCTGCTCTCGTGGGCACGCAACAAATCGTCAGCGGCAACGATAGTAGCCACGTTTACACTGATACGTTAGAAGCGTACCCTATTCATACGCCGACTCTTGTAACACAGCATATATAACACAGCACAGATAGTCGTCCACCCTTATCGGAAATGTGCCGTATTAGGATAGTAGTGAAGACAGATGCCGCAGTTTCCACAGCATGCCGGCCATGTGTTTCTGTCACTGGCAGCTAAGCGCGCCCATCTGTTTCTGTCCCCTCAAAGTGGACATGGCTACGTTATGGCCGCAAGCTTGCTGATATTAACAATATTATTCATTACTGATATGGAAAAAACTGTTTGAATGCACTTAATGTACTCACGAGAAGAAAAGAAACGCGTTTGGCGCGTGCGGCTTGCTCCGCCGGCCTCCATTATTGATTTGGTGTCCCGCACTACATACAGCGGCAACCACCTATTTGTTGACCTGTTGTCATCCCGCAGTGAAACAGGACAAAAAGAAATTTTTTTTTTCGCTAGAAATTTTACCCACGTAATGATCGTACCCCAGAATTTGCGATAATTTTTTGAGAAAAAGTGCAATCATTATGCAAGTAGATACGGTATACTACGTTCTCCCGCTCTCTATTTTTGAAGGTGTCCAGTCGCTCATATCAGCATGACTCAGAGTGATGCTACAGAGCTTTCCCGCACGAAATCTGCATGTTTTTCTATATTCTGACATTATTTGATGTCACTGATGTGTGACTTGATGTCACTGATGGTCACTGTATCTCGTGGTGGCGGGTGGAATGTGAAGGGCAGTTTATGGCTATTGAATTTGTCGGATTCATAGCTGTCACTGTTTGAAAGCTCCAAAGAGTTGGTGCAGCTAGCATTGTCACCTGAAGACATTGGCCAATGCTCTGGCGGGGTTGCTAATCAACTGAATATTTGCTCCATGCTGGTGGGACCAACATGCCTTGCACGCTGTCCCCACTGGTCTGCCTTTTGTGACGTCACATGAAGATGTTTGCTTGGCTGCTCGGTCAGATCTCAGTTTGTTTTTGTGCTTTCTTGCTTATTCAAAAATATTTTTGAATTTACGGAGCAATCTTAATATCAGACACATGACAGAGGGGTCTCGGGAACCTAAAAATGCCAATACTTTGCTTGACATGGTCAAGAAATCGTTGGAGTTTCTTTTTAAAGGGGCTTTTGGGCTCCTTTACTATTTTTCTTTAGTGTTCCTTTAACCATTTCACGTAGCAGTTACATGAGCAGGTGAGAGACTTTGGAGTGGTCTTTTGGCCTTTCTAAACTGCCTGTCCACCGCTTGAGAAAGTGCTGTGCTAACAGAATCCTCAGAACAGTGAAGGTATTTATGCCATACAAAGGCTACCAGGCTGATATTTATTATTTTGTATGTGCAAGTTTTTCAAATTTACTGTGAAACATGTCATCACTGTGTAAGTGCCATTTTTGCCAAACAGAATTCTTACAGTACTTAAGTTTTCAAACACACTAAGTATATTCACCATTTCATGTTCCTTACCATGAGGCACAATAACATCGACCACTCCTAATCCATAGAGAGAGAGAAATTTATTTACAGAAAGGCAGAGAGGTCAGCCTGAGCTATAACTTGCTCTGGCCTGCTACTCTACACTGGGGAAGAGGGATGGGGAGGGAAAGGGCTGATGAATGATGATGGTATAAGGAAGAGATGCGTATATACAAATTCACAGAGTTGTGGCATCTCTTAATCCAGAACTTACAGTGAATGCCCACCATGCCTGTGTGCCCACATTTTTCTGCCATTACTTCCAGAATTTGTGTGCAAAGGGTCCTGATCCCTGAGGCTGCATTATTTGCATTCCACTCCTCTGTGCAAACTAGCATAAACATTGCACAGGGTGTCTGCCAGTCGGGAAAACCGGGAATTCCCAGGGATGTTCAATTGTTTGGAAAAGCTCAGGGAAAACTCGGGGAATTTGGGCTTCTATCAGGGAAAATGAGCAGTAATTTTTCTGAAAGGGAACGAAAGTCGCGGTAATGCTGGCTCGAGTAACAGAGAGAAATCGTAACGAAACCTCTTTGATGCCTTATCGTCCGCAGGAATAGTTGCCAGTGTACATTCAACGACCGACTTTTCGGAGGCACGATAACTCGGACGACTTCGCGGCACCACCACGACCCCCGTAGAGTCAGCGTATAAGAACGTCTGAAATTTCGGACGCGAGAACCCTTCGCCGTTCGATTTTCCGGACTTTTTGCCGTGACCGCAGGTTCGAAACGGCAATAATCAAAGCCACCACACCGCCGCCATTTTTATTACCTTTTCGCCTAGAACCGGCGCTCTCGCACGCAGATTCGCTGACAGCCGTAGCCGCCACCGCGGCAACGCTAGGCCTAGCTGCTTCGACGTTCGCTATTAAGCTTCTTGCCGCTGTCAGCAGTGGCACCGACTCCGCCTTTGTGGTTCTCGCGATTGACTTCGAACCTCGGAAAGCACGACGCGTCGGATAATGCCGGTTTCTGAAAGTCAGCTTCGCCTCAGTACAGCAATGTTACGTGTAGAAGCATACGCGAAAGTATTGCGGTGAAGCATTACAAGCATGGGAAGGGGCAATTGTCACAGTTGACAGTATATATTCCTTAATTATGCACGGTACACCCGCTATCTCCTGTCACAGTACGAGCAACGATATGCTTAATAAGTGTGCTGGCAGGCCTTCAGAGCTTTTTTGGATGTGCCTGTGGCGATTTTAGCCGCTAAGGGCAGTAAAAGACATGCATTCATTTCGTCGAACTGCCTGATTTCTCGGGCGTTTTCGCGTCCCTTAGGGAGTCCGAAAAATCGGACGTTGACTGCGCAAGTGACTAAGAGGATGCTTCAAATGGTCCGTGGGGCGAACGCGCGGCAGAAGGCGGACGAGAACAGAAACGACTTATGCATTGAGAAATGAACGGGAAAGGAAGCGTGCCATTACTTCTTTGAAGGAGCTTAAGCTCAAAAAACAAAGTGTTGACTGACGTCGAGATGCAGGTGTCCCTCATCCAAACCAAAATAAGCTCTTTAAAGTAGTGAAACACAACACTGAGGTGTTGTCCGCGGGCTGGGAGTATGTCAGGACAGTTGAAGTTGTCCTTCCAGCTGCTGAGAGAGAATCGCACTTGCGACAAAGTTTGGGCCACATGCCAATGAGCTTGCTATCAGTTAACAGAAATAGCTCATATTCGAAAATATTTGCTTCTGTATGCATCTCCTTTTTATTCATATATAGAGAATGTTCGACTCCATTTGCAGCGGGTTTTACCATTTTTCTCAGATATCTTATTTGCTGTGCATTTTACTAACCCTGCCATTCTGTTTTCTTTTTGAATAAGATAAACACTACTCCTTACTATTCAAACTCAATTAGGTCGCTTTTTAATTTTTTAGCATGCTTACTGGAGCGTGACAGCATCAGGCGGCATAGTGTTAACCCATCTTGACATAAGACTGTGTTCTGACATAAGACTGTGACATAAGTTCTGTGTCAATCAATAAATTTTACAAAGGCACTCAGGGAAAACTTGGAAAACTTGGGGAATTTGGAGATGTCCACTTGGTAGACACCCTGTTGCAATTTGGTTGAAAGCTCGGCAATTCATGTATCTAGCTCTCAGCTGCATTTGGGCATTGTGGCCAGGCTGTTAAACCTGCTCTTGCCAGTGAGAAAAGGTTTTTCATTTATTCTGGAATTTGGTGAATATAACTCCCATTGGATCACAAATAACATTTAGATTCTTGGCTCCATGAATGAAATTCCCATCAGAATGCAAGAAAGCTTATTTTGGTACCAAGTGTCTTTTCATTCAACTGGAAATACATAGCCATTTGATTTCAATCCTCTTTCATTGGATCGGGGATTCTGTCTCAAAGATGTCCTGCAGCACTTTTTCAACATAGTAATTAAACATGCATATTCACTGAGCAATGCTGTCATGAACACCTTAGCCCACTGTCCCTGTACCCATAGCAGGAAGCCTACGGTCTCATTGAAAAGACTGTCTGTTGTTTCCTGTCGTTAAACATCCAGAAAATCCGGCAACTTTTCCTTGTGTGCTCCTCCACATGCTCATTTACTATGTTTGTTGGCCAGATGCTTTTAAATGCCATGACTAACCAGCACTTACAGCAGAATCAAATGAACAAGAACAAAGATCTCATCAGTCATGGTTTGGTGGTGCCATCTGGTCGCTGAGGATGACACCACTGTGCCTATACACGTGCCTCCAAGACTGAGTAGTGTGCGAGTGAGTTGCATTGCACAATCTTGTGCTAACATAAAAGCTTGGTATGACAATGGGCAAGTTTCATTCCTTATGGGCATGATGGCACAGCGTTGAGCTCAGTTCAAGTGACAAAAAGAAGAAAGTTGTGAACGTATTGTAGAGGCAGTGTGTGGTTGCTGATAGTGGTGTTCATACAAGCAGGTCCGAAGATTTTTTATTAATAGCCAACATATTGCACACTCATAACTCTTCATAAAGTAGCAACGGTTTATTTCCTAGCAGTACAAAAGTCGTGTATGCAGGCTAGCACCATGCAACAAAATGTTCAGGCACCAGAAAGTGCACAACAATGTGTGTCAGCCAGGGGAAAGCCGCTCTCTGCTATGGAGCAATGTTATACACCACCTGTGCTGTCCAGGGTCCCACTCCCGCTCAACAAGCAGGCGCCAACACGGTAGTGCATCTTCCTGGACAGCTTAACAACGTCAGTTGCATGACTGTGTTGTTTGGTCCTTTTTCACTTCTCCAGTTCTTTAACAGCATATATATATATATATATATTCGTGCATACGGATATATCACCTCTCCCCTTCTCGGTGAAGACTGGGTGTCTGTAATAGTTGGTGGCTTGATTGGGTGACCACTACAAGTCAGGTGCGTTTGTGATGCCATGGTGTCACCTGCTGTTCCGGTTGCCTGTGCATGAGGGCTCAGTGCACCTCTTAGTGGCTCTTGTACATCCCTCTCCAAAGTCTGTGGCACCAGCTGCATTGTATGCACATGTTGTTCTCTGTTTGGGCTTTAGAATTTCCACATTCGATGTGCAGTTCCTCCATGATTTTGGTCTCCTATGTGTTTGTGCTTTTGGATATTATCCTGATGACACCTGTAAAGTTGTCTGTTAGTCATTTTCACCAGGGAAGAATACGCTCCACTCTGATGCATTATCATTGCTGAGATAAGCAGAAGTTCCACAGAAGTTTCACATGTAGACTAGTTGTCCCAGATCAATCTGCATGAGGTGATCATTAGCGGGTTCCTCCTAATGGCATGTTGCTGATGGAGTCATGAGGCTAAATGACATTGTCATCTTCCTGCCGAACATGAGTTTGGTTGGCATTTTATGTGCAGCCACTGACGATTTCACAGGTTCTAGAATTTCCTATGCCTCAATAGGTGGGTCGAGCTCCACGTGCATGGTCGTGCATGGTAGCGGCACTTCACATTTGAGAAACTTTGGCGTAGTTTCAAGTTGCAAGTGAACAAATGGCTCACTGGTGTGTTTGTCCCACAGTCCATTGAACACGCCACTGTCAGGTTTCAAAATTCCATCCAGTTTGGATGGGGTCAAGGCATTGATACCAGTGATTCTGATGTCCAGAGCCTGGAACCAGTCTCGGCCAAGGAGGCTAGCACCCTTGCCCTGTACGACATGCACGTACAGCGGTGCGATATTGTGATACAGCTGCACTTCCACAGGACAGCATCCTAACAGCTTCATTTTTTGTCCCGACCATACGTGCAGAGTAAGGTCTGTAGGCTGCAGCTGTGCAGAAGGTGCAGGCCAGAGGTGTAGAAAATCCTCATTGCTGATCACCGAATTAGACGCTCTGGAATCTATCTCCATCAGCAGTGGCTGCCCGTTCACAGTCAGTTTGATCATGATGGGCGTTGACGAATCCCCATTCACACTGTTCATAGCGAAGAGATCTCCCACTGATTCGATCTGGTAAATCAGTTGGTGATTCCCATGTTGTTGAGGTGCTGTGGATGCATGTGTTTGCTGTTGTTTAGCTGCAGCGTTCAATTCCTTTATTTTACAGAAGCAAGTTGCAGCAATGTGGCCTGTTTTGAAGCAGTACGCACACTTCGATGATTTTCCCTTGTAATTGTCCAGCGAATGCATTCCGGCACATCGGAAACACCGTTTGTTGCTCACATTTGTCTTGCAATCAGGTTACTCTTAGATTCAAATTAAGTCAGTCTGTCACCACATAAGCTATTATATTACAGTGAAACCTCGCTAAATCGTAGTTGGCCGGAGCTAGGAAAAAGTACGCACTAAACAGTAGTACTGCTTAACTGAAATAGCATGTGAACGCCGACTTACCTGTCAAAAACGGAACTCAGAGAGAGTGTGATGAAAGGGGAAAAAACATGCAGTATTTATTCACTTTGCACGACAAAAGTCATATTTTCGCTTGATGCCACAGCGGCCTAACAGTGATGACCGCGGTCTTAAACTTACTGAAGCTGCAAGCCAGCGTTTCAGTCAGCTCCGTCTTATCGGCAAACACTCGCATGGCAGATTCCTCGTTGGCATTGCATATTCTCCATGCATGGGTGCGGTAGCGCTGCAGATGTCGCGGGGCGCCTTTTTTCTTGTGGGGTGCTGCTCTCGTCGTGATGATTGCATTCATGATGCTGATGTAACGCGTAGCTTCTGCCACTGTCGGACCTGAATCACCTGTGCTGTCTCTTTCCGCGTCGTCCTCATCACTGTCGCTAGGTGACACTTTGGCAACAACAGAGACAACGATGGCGAAATGTCGAACCTCGTAGCCAACATCTCTTCGCGGTCGCAGCAGTGCTGCCGAAGAACTGCTGCTTCGCATTCCAAATGCCACACACCATAGTCAACAGTAGATCCCTGTCGTGTGCCAGCGCCAACTTCGTGTCACTTTCGATAGCATGAACAAAGTCTTAATTTTTCTTCTGTGCTGAGCACCTGACATCTTTTTTTATCCGAGCTTCGGCATGACACAAGCCCTTTTTTGTACGCCACAATGTTCTTTGGCACAGCACCGAAATTATGTTGATGTGGCTTCACGCACGAACGCACAGGATGCTTGGAGGCCGTTGTTCTGATCCATGGTTCCAATCTCTGAGGCTTGTTGTTCTGCCAGCGACCTGATGGAGATGACGCACTGCTGTGTTTGCGCGATGAAAAGTGGAAACACTACATGTTCCGATGCGTACGCGATAAGCTGGTATGGTTTATGCGGATACATAACACATTATGTTCAATGGCCGCTGAGTCGGGGATTTGACTTTACTACTTTTAAAATGAAACTATTGTTTAAGCGGGTACAGTTTAACGAGGTTTTACTGTAGCTGGTATGGCTGCCTGTCCAACAGTGCCTACCCCTGTCATGAGTATCCTCCGTGGTTTCTCTTTATGTGCTGGGGTCGGAGGGAACATCGCTCAGCCAAGTAATTGAATCGTCTCCTTGTATGCCCTGAATGACGTGTCTGGCAACTGTGACTCGCATTGTCCTGGAAATGAACAGTGCTAATGCTTGGGGACCAGTGGAATATCATCGAAGAAGCAGAGAAATGGCATGAAGCCACGAAAGCCAGCATCATCAAAAACCTGCAGATTCCAGAATTGTCATTGAAGTCATTCTTGCGAAGAAGGCTGCTGTGGTGACCGAGCAAAGTAATTCCCATATGCAATGCGCACTCAGTGAACAGTGATAAAAGCAGCCCATATGGAAAGAACAAAAGGATAGGCTAAGATTGTACTGATTAGCCACCAGAAAGCATGCAGATCGTACTGGCTATGCCTGCCCACGCATGCAGTCTGGAGCTTTTTGTTTACAGTGGAACGCACAATCTTCTCAAGCATTCGTTGATGGGCTTCGGTTTCGGGCAAGTCGTCGTGTGAGATGGTACATGCGTAATCAGAGACATTGCTTCATTCCGATGATGCTGCCACCTTGCACAAGCAAAACGATGCCACCTTGCACGAGGAAGATGATGCTACAGATGCTTCCTGCCTTTGTTTGCAGATCAGCTACGGTGCATTGACTACATTTGGAGATTCATCTGCGGAGACAGTGTCATAGCAGACCTTGTTCCGGATGTTGCTGTGCTCTGAACAAAGCTCTTGCTGCATGTCTCAAAGAAGGTCTAGCAGAAATTGATGGATTCTTGTTTTTGTTTTTAGGCCAAAAAAAGAACACTTTAGCATGCTGGCAGGCACACATCGGGGCATACAGTATGCTAAATCCCTCCAATAAAGTGCGGGTTGCACCTGCACTGCAGTATTTTTTTTACATTTACTATTCTGACCCTTTTGGTTTCTGAGTTTTGCAGTGTTAGCTTATAGGTTAAATTGAAGCTCCCTGCAACTGTGTCATGTGAAACCTTGTGTTATAAATGTACACAGTTATTGTTGTTCAGATTAAACCACTCCTGGATTATAGAATGTTATTGCGCAGTCCAAAGGAAGTCGTGCAGTCAGGGTTCTGCTTAAGTCTATAGGGAAGAGGGTCAGAATAATTCTGCGGCTTGGGAGCTGTGGTTGTTGTGCAGAGGCAACAGTTCTTGAGAAAATGCGTGGAGGAGATAACTTTTCACTATTTTCCAGTCGTCGAACAAGGATGCCTCGCCTATAGAAAGCCTACAGATTTGTTCTTTAGATTTAGGCAACGCAATTTATTATCTGGCCAGTCTCGCCTTGTTTGCACTCCTTTAGAATGATGTGCTGTGCTGCACTATTTCATTTAGTTCCCTCAATGGACATAGCACTTTACTCACATTTCGTAGTGTGCCTTTCCTTTGTTTTATTACTTTCATTGCCTTGGTATAGCAGATACTGTCACCTTTCAGCTTTTTTCTTTTTCACAAGCTCAGTTGACTGGACGTCCAGTGGCTAGTACCAACAACGGTTTCATCTGAGCTTGTTCATGATTACTATAGCCTGCAGCGTAAGTTTAGAGGCAAGAAAAAAAAAAGGCATTATGACACATGGCTGTCATGTTTCCATATTATATAAAATAATATACATAAGCCTTTCTTTTATGAAGTGGACTCCACGCAACCTTCACATTTCACTTACTTGAGAAATAAGCAAGTATTTTATATTTGAGTCTTTTTTTTTCTAGAACATCTGTATTCTATTTGATAAGAAAATTTTGCTGTTGGTACACTTCTACTTCTCTGGTGTTTCAACCACTTGCGCATATCACTACCTTGTTATGCAAATGCCAACTGGTATTTTGGGGATTCACTCTTGCGCAGACACAACAGAGATGACAGAAATTTTATGCATTAAGGCAGACTGGTTTTGTAAGACATTTCAGCTCGTGAACAAGGTGCAGTTAAACCTTGATATAGTGAACTTCAATATGACGAAATTCTTTATATAACGAAGTATTTAACTTTTCATAACCTTTTGTCCACAGAACACCATGTATTTAGAACCTCAATATAACGAAGTGTGTATGCGATTTCAATATAACGAAATTTCACTGCCACCGCAAAGAAATTGCTGAGACAATAAATGGAAACTTCCGCGAACGCAGATGGTCAAATGATTGAATTACAAGCGGCTGCTTGCAAACACACCTCTCTAATAGCTCTAATAGTAGCGCGCCGACCGCCGAAGTGGAGCCGCATGATGTTCCATGTAAAGTCTAAGTGTGGTAAGATCCTATCGCACCCTGCGTACTGTGTGCTTTAGTTGCGAGTGAAAGTGTGTGAGAGTGAGACAAGAAAGTTGATGGCTTCACGAGTGACGCCTTCCCGCGCGAGCAAAGAGAAAGAGGGGGAAGGGAGTGAGCTCGCGGTAACGCGATCAAGAGCGCGCATGGGGCGGAGTCGGGGGTAAGTTGGCTCGCGTCTCGGCTGTGGCTTCGGATGGCTGTAAGCATTACTGAGCGCATATGCAGCAGCGCACCCTGCTTTAGAGGTAATCTATTGCATGTGCAAAGTGTGGGCGTGCCGAGTCGTTGTGGTACCATGAAAGCTGTCTTCCCCCTCGTTTAGTATCCAAGGTTGCGTAACCTCGAGTTTCGGTGACCGGTTGGAGTGAAAGGCGAAATTTTTAAAACAATTTTTTCTCTCATTCAAACTTGCTTATTTCTTTCGGATGCCCAATAATTCGGAAAATTCTAAGGCCCCTTTCCGTGTAAGAAAAATCGATCGGTAACTGTGCTTATTTGCATAAAAGGTAGAATTTTTATACAATGAAATTACGATACAACAAAGCAAATTCCTGATTTCACCAACTTTGTTATATCGAGGTTTAACTGTATTTTGTTCCTCTGGTGGCAAGTAATAATGATTGCACTTCGCCAAAACCAATGACGTCTGAGCTCATGTTGTGTAGCTTATTGCAGACAATGATGTCCCATAACCTCGGAGGTTGTGCAAAACTCTAATGCCTGCAGTGATTTGATAGGGAATTGTGAAGTTGCAAAGTGCTTGATAAAAGTGAAATGTCAATGTATCATATATTGTAGTGTGAGAGAGTGGACATCTGCTCTAAGACAGCCTTTCAATAGTCTGTTTTTTTTGTTTTTATTCTACTGTCACCGGCACTATTGCATGAGAAAGCTATAATTTCTGTATGGTATTTACGCCACCTTTTACCTTCTGCAGTAGCCAGGGCGTTGTCCTGCTGAGCTCAAGGTCGTTGGCTAAATCTTGGCTGCGGTGGCCGCATTCTGATGGGGGGTGAAATGTAAACATGCTGTTGTACTTGGCTTCGGGTGCACGTTTAAGAACCCAAGGTGGTTAAAATTAATCACCCGCTACAGCAAGGCTCATAATCAGATTGCAGTTTTGGCACGTAAAACCCTAGAATCACATTTTTGTCTACACCACCGATTGGATTATTAAAATTATCATTGACCTCTCACGAATTCTTATTGTTTTTCTCTGGATGACCCTTGCAATACCACTCATGATTGATGGGGCATAGAACTATTTCATGCTTAAAGATTAATATAGAAAACTCTGCATACAGTTCATTAGGTACATGAGAACAAATGTTGTTAGCTACTGGATACCTGTATTACTCAGACGCCCTTTGCTGGTTATAGAATTCACAATATTTGAGAGTCAATAGTGTTATGCAACTCAAAGAAGTTGTGCTATGATTACACAGCATGGCCATCTGGTTTTGGTGAACTGTATTATATATCTCACTCACATGGCGCCATAGTGCCAGTGTAAAACTACTGTCCTTGAAAGGGCACACATGTGAGTAAAATAATCTTTAGAAGAGGGCTTTCTCATTGCAGCAAAGTGCTTTTAATGTCCATAGAAGTGATTTCACTAGAAATTTTTTTTTTCTTTTATCTCCACATTTCGGGCTTAGGGCTGATCTCTTTAGCCACTCTGGCAACATTATAGTTACCTTGTAGTATGTTGTAATGAGGATATCCCACTCTTCCTTGATTCAGTACCTTATGCTACAAGCTAACAAATATTTTGGTGCTAGCTGATTTGTAACGTCTTATTTATAATGTGTTAACATTAACTGAATTGTATATGGCAGTGTGCAATAGCGCTGCTAAGGGCTTTTGAGACCTCGACGTAGTTTTGCATGACCCTATTGATGCATTAGACTTTATTAGCTTCACATGGAATGTAGCTACCAGTTTAGCACGTTTCTTTAGACCGTTTACAAGTCATTCATTCAAAGGCCTTTAAAATGGCTGCATGACATGGGTTTAACATTTTACATCTTTTACTGATGCTTTCTGAGCTTATAAAAAAGTTGTTTTTGAAGCCGCTTGTTTACATATATATAGTAATTGTAATTATTGCTGTGCTTATTTCCTTTACTCCCAAACCCCTTGCCTTTGTGTTATAAAGGACACCTGTGATGAAAGAAATTTTTGCCGTTGTGCCACCTCCGAAGCTGGCTCTCAACTGCATCGGGGGTAAGAATGCAACTGACATGATGCGCCACCTAATGAAAGGTAGCACCATGGTCACCTATGGTGGGATGTCACGGCAACCCGTCATAGTGTCAACAGCTTCTCTCATCTTCCAAGACATTAAAGTGGTTGGCTTTTGGAGAACACTGTGGGCCAAGGAGCATGGTAACACCAAACTCGATGATGATATGTATGACTACCTAACCAAGATTTCTATGGAAGGAAAGCTGCAGCCGCCTGCAAATAACTTGGTTCCTTTTGAAAATTACGAAGATGCTGTAAGAATGTCCATGGAATCCTTTGCCGGGGCCAAACAGGTCTTGGTTATGGATGAAAGGTTTGCATGAGGGTTAGCTGGAGTATGGGGTCAGAAAAAGCATTTGACACTTAGTCTGTGTTGCCAAGGCCAAGATGCGAGCATCATGTTTGTTAACGTTTGTCAATACTTATGTCACTGTTGTTTCTTCACAGGGCACTCTTCTTTTTTTTTTGCCGGTGAGTGGTTGTCTGCTGTTTAACAAGAAGCAAAGTATTTATTTTTGGTTTGCACTTTCACAGCTTTATATGCACAAAAACTTTGTAGTTAGCAAGTGTTAATGAAAAATTAAATACATAATGAAGTTGCTCAGGTACTATACTCATTCCCACATATTGTGTGGATACGTTCCATTACAAAGTCTCGCAAACAGTAACAATAAAATTCAAACAGCGCTAGACGACAGGACCAGAAAGAGGAGGAGACAAACACGGCGCTGAGCTAACAACTGATTTATTTGATACTTGATTATACGTATAAATATAGACTTCTTACTTCAAATAAATCAGTTGTTAGTTCAGCGCCGTGTTTGTCTCCTCCTCTTTCTGGTCCTGTCGTCTAGCGCTGTATTAATTTTATTGTTACCGTGGAACACCAACTCGCCCAATCCGCTGCCCTTCGCAAACAGTGACTTTGCTTTCATTTAGTCATGCTAGCCTTATAGATGTCAAATGCACTACTCTTGGTTCTTGTGGCATTGAAATCTTTTTGACTTTAAAGATTAAATAGCATGTTGTTTGAGTCAGTGGCACCTACTTAATACTTCATGTTATGTTTAAGGGAAACCTGTTTTTCTCAATCTTATAGGCAAAAATTTTTTGTTAGTTGTATCTAAACATGACATGCATGAAAAAATGTTTTTACTGCTTGAGTCATATATATATATTTCCAAAAGCAGTGCCATGGGTTAGTAGTGTGTGAATGAACTTGTGAAAAGTACTGTTGCAACAACTTGTAAAAAAATCTTTTATTTGCTGTAAAAATATATCTAACAGTTGAATGTTGGCATTCTAAATATATTGCTGTGGTTTGTCTCAGTGCTTTCATGAATGAAAGGAAGTTCATGAGACAGTTCTGTAATAAAAATATCCCCTCCTGTTCTCACTATCAAGAAAAGCCAAAGCACTTGACATAGAAACAGCAGCCACATTCATAAAGCTCTTCATACTGAAGATCAGTTCATGAAGTAGGTGATCTTCAGCAATTATAGCCATTGAAATAATAGCCAAGGTACGGGACAGTGACAACGGGACCTTATGGATGAAAAGCTTTGTGGATCTGGCCAATGTCTTGCAAACTGGACGATTGTGGTCACTGAATGAGGCTGGGGCACATCTGGTTCGCTGAGTTCAGCATTTGTGCACAGTTATCACAATCACTGCACTGCACTGCACCGTTGTCTGTGGTGGAAACTATCACAGTTACAGTGGTGCACACTGTCACAGTTACAAGCTTGTGTCATGGATCACTTCTTGATGACCACTAGGGTACTTGACAGTAGATTGACGTATCACGGTATTGTTCAGAACACTGCTTCTAAGAGCACTGTATCAACACCACCTGATCACACAGATAATAAAAAATTTAAAGGATCAATCTCTGGCTCTAGTATGTGTATGCACACTTCTTGAGTTTCAAAATATTCGATACATTTTTATTTACTGATGAGATTAAATGTGGGATAACTCTCAAAATATCATAAATAATAAAAAGAAATGGTTACATTAGTAACACTTCACACTATGGCTGTTCTCTGAAGTTCCTTCTTTTAGCAGGATTGATTGTATTGAGATTGTGCTGCATTGGCCATGTTTTAGGACATAAGCATTTAAGTGTGAAGTCAGGCTAGAAGCAACAATTGGCAGCATCTAGCCCTTTGCTAAATATAACTTCATTAAAGAGCTGAATCATGGCAAGCACTGTCCCTTTAATCAAACTTAATGTTCACCACTGAGTTTTAAAATCGTGCTTGCAGCATTAATTTCTTGCTTTTTGTCGTGACTGGTTCTGAGTGCACTCGTTACATGCCACTTTTGCATAAGTGTACCATAATGAGAATGTTCTCATCATTGCTGTTTATAAACATCGGTCAGTAAAAAACTGTTATAGGCAGTTAATCATGGGTGTCCCATTGCAATTCCTTTGCAAAGTATTCTCAATAGCTGCAATATCCACTTGTTGAAATAACATGGGCATTGATTCCTACACACAGTACACTGTAGACTGTTCATTCGTCTTCAGAGTGATGTCACTCAGCCAAAGTAATATGCTCTGGGTTTTCTCTTGGGCAAACATCTTCATTCTTGAAACCAGCATTTGTTTCATTGCTGGCCATATTTTGCCTCCTGACAAGGCATTAAATCAAATCTAGGATACTTGAATATGTTCCCCTTGCTTTTGTCATCACACGTGTATCCTTGCCTCCTTGATAGTTTCACTTGCAGAGCGAAAAAAAGTCATTGCTGGAGCAAAAGCTTTATGGAGTTCAATGTCTGGTGACATCCTGCTTTGGGCACTTCGCATTTCGATGTCTTGTTCTACAAGAGGCCTGTCATAATGATGTGGAGCACACATTTCATCCTGGACAGAAACAGTGTCCTCAAGAACCGATGGTCTCAACCTGCACTCGGCATCGGTTTTGTGCCAAGCCACAGTCGCACGTCATGCCCAAACCTGGACCATTTTTCATTCACCAGTCTCCAAGTTCAAAACCTGGTAGCCTCTGGTTTCTCGTCAACCTTATGGATGTTTTCAACTGAGAGTCCCTCGGTGATTGTGGTTTTGCTTTCGTACTTGTCTTGCTGGTCACTGCTGTCTTCGGCAAGATCGTCCTCATAGAAGCGCTTGATGCGTCCGCTGAGCAGGAACTGGCCGATGTAACAGACGCCGGCGATGGCCAGAAAAATGATTGTGACGAGATGCAGCGTGTAGCGCAGCTTGACAGCATCGTACACCCAACAGTTGCCACGCCGTCCGCATTTCTCCTCCCAAATCAAGCACGAGTGGTCCAGGATGGCTCCGTATATCAGGGGGTAGGGTATGAAGGCTGTGGAGAGAGAGAGACGAATTAGTGTGATCGCTTCGAATATTATGGTCAACGTATGCAGTGTCAATAGACAGGTTTAGTATTGCGTCATGGCGATACGTACGCAGCCCGCAAGTGCTTTGCGGAACGTAGGAGCGCGTGTCACGTTAGAGCTTTTAGTACTGCGAAATGCGTACGTACTACTTACGTAAGAGGGCGAGCGTTAGACGCCGGGCGCGTCGGAGCGCATTGGCCGCGTCCGCCAGCACGTCGAACCGTCGGTCGAACTAGACGCTGTTGATCTCGCTAACGTGATGACGTGTGGCCGCGTTTCCGCTTCGTCGAACTATATTTAAGAGGCTACTTTTAATACGGATGAAATGCACGAATCGTATCGAGAAAAATAAAAACCGAGCACTTGCCTTCTGAGGCTGGCACGGTCATTTGCGACGAACTGCGCCAAAAGCAGGTCGAGCCTCTCGCGCGAACAGCACACACTGAACACTTTCTCAAGAACTTCTCAAAAATAAAGTTCCCATTTTTGCTATGCATTCCCACCGTGCAGAATCCGGGAATGGCTTCTGAGCGTTCACTTCACACAGCAAAGCCAAATCGTAGGCCATTGAAAAGTACAGCCTTCCGCTGGTCGCCTTTGACGCTACCATTTTGGGAAACTCCTTTGTCTCGCGCTCCCCCGAACAAACGAGAACCACGAGAGCAGCATGCAAGGCTCCCACGTACGCACGCAAGAATCAGATGCGTGCGTACACAGCGGCCGCATACGCATTACGTACCGTTCGTGTTGCATTCTGCACATGCGCACTTTGCAGAACGTAGCGATCTTACGTATGCAACGCCGTTGTGTACGCTACGTACGCAGTAATAAAACTGTCTAATGGCAGCATCTTATGTGCTTCCGAAATTCCAATGTAAGTAGTGGAATGTGATGTAATCGTTTCTTCAAGTGCTCAACGTGTTAAGTATTCCTATACTTTCATTTTTTGTTGCATTCTTTGAGCACATTAGGTTTATTAATTGACAGCATTATTGTATGTTTTTCTGGCAGCTCTTCGCAGGTGCAAACTAGCCTGAGAGCCACCTGCGACGCCACATTTTCTCGGTAGAGGGATGTGGTGTCAGGCTTCGTAGCCAAGAGAAGAAAGGGGGGGGGGAGAGAATATATATAGCAGTTTTGATTGTGAATGAATGCCTGAAGGAAAAAAAAAATGTGTCGGTTGTCTTAGACATGACACAAGATAGTACCTTACAGTTTTACGCAATGCACCATGCACAGAACCAATGGATGATATATTTAAACATTTTACACCTAAATGCACCGTTTATGCTGAGAACAGGTGAGCAAAACTGCTTTTCTTACCAAGCATATGTAAGAGAGAACCTGTGGTCCCCATTGCCATGCTCTTGTCGATGGGGTCGACGCACCTGCAATATCGAACGGAGGGAGATTTCTGAACGCCTGAAGCCCAAGCACAATCCCACATCAAGGGGAACTAGAACATTTCCTTTTTTTTTTTTGACCATGAAGAGTGTACGTTTGGACAAAATGCAGTTATTTGAGTTTCCAGTTAGTATAATTAGTGATTGGTTTGCTGACTATATATAACTCTTGCTCCAGGGTATCAGAAATGGCATCGTTTGTGAGATGTCTAGGACGCGCATACAGAAAGTAGTCCGTTCTTATAATTGGCTTGAAAAAGAGGGAAGAATTTTAATAATGTATTTTCAATGAGATTCTCGGAACAATTGCGATATTAAAAAAAAAAAAAAAGACGCAGTTCCAAAGCACATGTGGCAATCTCCGTGGATCTAAGCTTTCGTGAAGCGGTTACTGAAGTATTCAACGGCATAAAACTAAACGCGATGACTACAACTGCCTTTATCGTCACCCATACAATGTGGCGCGAGTTTCGAGCAATATTTATGTTTTTGCGCTGTAGCGGTGGCAACTTTAACGTGGTGCCATGTTTATCTTTGTGAACCTTATCCTTCAAAATCTGGGGTAGAATAGTTCGTGTTTTTCCCCGTTTCATTACTCCGTCTAGGCGTAATGGAAGAAAGCTTCGCTTTAAAAAATATAGCACATATTTTTCTTATCTAAAACGCGCTAGCAGTGCGTTGGAATTACCCTGAAAGTGCTTATACAGCGACAACTTGTTCGGAACAACGTCCAGCAGATGCTGCCACACGGGCATGCGTCGCGGTCTTCACGTCAGGGAAAAGTATATCAAGAGCTCGGCGTGGGCCAGTAAATGCGTGCAGCGTGCTACAGAAAGCATTAATCGAGTTCTTTGGGCAACAAAAAATAGGCTTTAGATATTTTTTCACACTGTAGTTCCCCTGCGTAACGCACAGGCGAGCATCTTTGCGCACCTGAGGAATATGAGCAGGCCCCCTACACGACCTGTGGAGCCCAGGAACTGGCCGGCGATCACGATGCCCAAGAAGAGGCCCAACTGTTGACACGTGGAGCCGCAAAGCCCCGACGTCACATAGGAGTCGTCCACTCCGTGGTCACCTGCCGCGATGCAGCTGCAGTCCTTGTATATCTGTAAAGCAGACGAGAGCAATATATATGTTGCCCAAGCGCGCAAATTGGAACGGAGATAATTTGCTGACTCATATTTCGCCCTCAGTGCCTAAAGCCCAACATAGCTACGCGAATACAGGCTATCCAGACGGCTATCTTTATTTCTGCGTCTGTCCCGAATTCTATCACGATGTGGGAATACGCTCGCGCGGGACTACTCAAATACATGTATTTGCATCAACTGTTAGTTCTCATCTAGGGCGTTTACTTGGCCGCTCTGAAGGACTGCCGACATCACCTGTACAATCTACAACCCCTCCTGGTACAACACCTACAGATCATCGTTCTATATTTTTTTTCTCACACTCAATCTCTTCCCTTTTAAGAAAGACTCCGATATCGACCAGAAGCTGAACTGCGCGATGATGGGACGATTGCGAGGTACAACAGACAAGGTGTCTACCAACCGAGAAAACCGGGAATTCTCAGGGAATTTGAATAGTCGAAATACTCAGGGAAAACTCAGGGAATTTGTGCTTTTATCAGGGAAAATTAGCTGTAACTTTATTGAAAGGGAACGAAAGTCGTGTTAATGCTGGCTCGAGTAACAGGAATTGCAACGAATCGTCATTGACGTCGTGTCATCGGCACGAGCTATTGCCAGAGTAGTTGACCGATTTTCCAGACGCCCAATTTTTCGAACATGCCCGATGATTCGCAAGGCTTTGCGGCACCCCCCCCCCCCCCCCCCCCACCACCACGTACTCTATATAGTCAATGTATATTGCCCTGATTGCAGGTCTGAAATGACATTGATCAAACCCACCACCGCCGCCATATTGATTATGTCGCCGCCTCGAACCAGCACTCGCACGCAGATCCGCTGGTTGCCACCGCGGCAACGTTAGGCGTAGCTGCTTCTACGTTCGCTATTAAGCTTCTTGCCGTGCGGTGCTGTGTTTTTCATTGAAAGGATTCGCCGCTGTCAGCAATGGCACCGACTGCGCCTTTGTAATTCTCGCGATTGGCTTCGAAGCTCGCAGAGCACAGGGCGTTGCGTAATGCCAGTCTCGGAAAGTTAGCTTTGCCTTAGTACAGCAATGTTACGCGGTGAAGGATAACAAGCGTGGGAAGGGGCAATTGACACGGGACACAGTATGTACTCCTTAATTATACACGTGTGCACCCCCGTCTCCTGTCACAGTACGAGCACCGATATGCATAATAAGTGTACTGGCAGGCCTTATGAGCTTTTACGAAGGTGCCTGTGGAAAGTTTAGCTTAAGGGCAGTTAGCAGTCATTTTTTTTTTTCGGACTGCCCGATTTTTCGGAGTTTTTGCGGCCTCTAGGGAGTCCGAAAAATCGGAAGTTGACTGTACAACTGACCAAGAGGATGCTTCAAATGATCCAAGGGGTGAACGCGTGGCAGAAGGAGGATGAGAACAGAAAGGACCGGCGCACTGAGGAATTAACGAGGAAGGAAGCGTGCCGCCGCCTTTTTGAAGGAGCTTCAGCTTAAAAAACAAAGTGTTGGCTGACGCCGAGATGCAGGTGTCCCTCATTCAAACCAAAATAAACTCTTTAAAGCAGTGAGACCCAAAACTCAAGAGTATGTCAGGACAGTTGATGTTGACTTTCCAGCTGCTGAGAGATAATCTTAGTTGTGACGAAGTTCAGGCCCCATACCGGTGAGCTTGCTGTCAGTTGACAGAAATAGCTCATATTCAAAAATATTTACTTATGTGTGCATCTCCCT
Organism: Dermacentor andersoni; assembly: GCF_023375885.2. Taxonomy (NCBI): domain Eukaryota; kingdom Metazoa; phylum Arthropoda; class Arachnida; order Ixodida; family Ixodidae; genus Dermacentor; species Dermacentor andersoni. The sequence goes on along the minus strand of NC_092819.1, from coordinate 46,889,380 downwards.
TTCATTCGTATTTGAAAATGTCCGACTCAATTTGGAATGTGTTTTACCATTTTTTTCGCTGTGTCCTCTGTTTTCTTTTTAAATAAAATAGATATTACTCCTTACTATTCAAACTGGATTAAGTCATTTTTTGTTTCAACATGCTTACTAGAGAGTGACAGCATTGAGCAACATGATGTCAGCCTGTCTTGACATAAAACGAAGTTCTAGCTCATTCAGGGAATTTCGCAAAGGTGCTCAGGGAAAACCTGGAAAACTCAGGGAATTTGGAGACGTCAACTTGTTAGACACTCTGAAGAGAGCGCTGACTGACACTGATGGATTTATTTAGCGAGCCGAGAAATAAGACATCGAGCCCCTCTTTCCTCGGCCTGTGTCTACTGGTTGCAGGTCGCTCGAGCCCCTTCTAAGAGCTTTGAGCTCGGCTACAAATTAGAGCTTGAAGATTTCTTTATATTTACCGTCACGTTCGTCGACGACATGCCCACGCTTCTGCAGCCGGCATGGCACGGTGAGAAATAGCTTGTCATTTTGTTGCTTGAGCACACCGGCTCGTATATCTGGGTGTTGCAATTGCAATCCACGTTGCACTTGTCCAGCAGCGATGTCCTGTAACAAGAACATGCGTACGTTTTGTCGGTATGCACAAGATGTGACAATTTGCACCCGACGACTTGGCGCGTTTTGTCCTGCTATGACCATTAGGGGACGTTCTGCCTTTTCTCTTGTGGGCCCAACGCACATGGGCCTCAATATGGCGCCAAAATGGTGTCAGCCCTGCTATATGCAGGGCTTGCTACTTGAGATTGGGTTTTTGAATTGGCATGAAAGCAGACACGCACTCACACACTCACAAAAAAAAAAAGAAAATAAAAAAAGAGAAGGCGAACTAAATTAGGCAAAGTTAATACACTCTTGGTCACCAGCGCGTCCTTTAAGGGGGTGCTTGACTGTCGAGAACACGCCGTGAAAAAGCGTTGTCTCCATGCAGGGAAACTGACAGGACATATCACTGCTTTGTACCTGCCCATAGCACGAATGTTTGGAGTTTTACACAGCAGAATACGTTAGATGAGTGACTCACGCGCTGATGTTTCTGCCGGCGGCGACTCCGGCAATGTTGGGGCTATCGCAGCCGATGAACATCATGGCTACGAAGCCTGCTATCATGGCCAGCTCCACGAATGCCGAGTAGCCGGCCACAACGCGCGGGCCTGGCCGGAACCGGTGTATGACGACGCCGCCGGTTACGATTCCGACCAACGTTGTCGCCACTTTGGCCGCCCCTGGATCAAAAAGACGGGAAGAAGGTCTGTGTTTCGTTTATTGCTCTGCCATGAATGCGCATATGCCCTGCTATCCGTGACATATATATTTTCCGTATCATAACTCCCTTGCGCATTTAACGAGGAGCCTTTGCGTATGCAATCTTTTTGCCAGAGGGCACTCTATATATAGCCATCCGTGACAGTGGCGTACCCAGAATATCTAGCGGGGGGGGGGGGGGGGGGGGGGTGGAGGGGAAGCCCACTTTTTCGGGAAGGTGGGCTGGGCAGGCCGCATATTGACAGAAATTTCGGGGGCAGGGGCGGGGTGACGTGCTCTGTATTACACCCCGTGGCTACGCCACTGATCCGTGACATTTGCACGTTCTCTATTTTAAGGCCCGTGCGCAATTAAGAAGGCGGCGCAATTAAGAAGGCGTCTTTACCGCCGTAAGCCAACTTAACTTGGGCTCATGTCAAATAGAGAGAGGGAGAAGAAAGAAGCATTATATTTTTAAGAATGGGTTATGGAACGGTACCGTCTCTTTGTTTCTATAGCATCTTGAGACAAAGGTGTTGAAAGTTGCGTTGGGCGGGAAAGACGAAGCTGGTACTTCAGAGGTACTCTACGAACAAAAAGCACTACCGCACTTATGATGCCATTTTCTCATGCATTTCTAGCCAACCCACAGGGTATTATACGGTCCGTTTTAGAGGTCATCACCTTCTCGAATGGAAACGCATAACGTCAGCTAACCGTCCCGGCTTACCTGTGTAATAGTTGGCCTTCGACGCCGATTGCCTAAACTGGAACTCGACGTATTTGCTGAACGAAGTACCGTAGCCGGCTGTGGCGAGCAAGACGAATACCAGGCCAGTTGTGTGGAGCATGAAGATCGGGTTACGGACCAGCCTCTTCACGATAACCAGGATGTCTGCAGCATAGGGAAAAGAAGCGGTACGGAAGAACGTTTTCAAGTATTACGCAAGCGCACTCGCTTTTCGCTCTTTTCTTGTAGCCGCTGTATACGGCTTCTGATGTACGGCGGGCTTGCTTGCAGCCAGAACCGACATACTATGCTGTGAGGCGCCGTTGCAGTCGACGGCCTTTTCTTATTTCAGAGTGCAAAATCTCCAGATATTTGGTAACATGAGCGCACACGATCAAGAAGATGCTCGAGATTGCAGAGCCGTTATGCATCTTCGTGTCCAGTCATAGCCTGGTCATCTGGCAAGCGGTTCAAGCAAGGGATAGGGACTCTCTCAACAGATAGCGTGCAGCCTACCTCACCCGCCGATGTCACTGCGAATTTGTGGTCGGTCACTTGTTCGCTCAACTCGATGCACAAATTTCGCGAAGCGCACGTTGCCGTCCTTGCCCTTGTAGCTCGATAAGTTTAGCGCACGCGCAACTTATCAAGAGGCCTTAGCTTCGACCCCAGCTCGTATATGGCCTTTTTCCTTTACCATTTTTTCTAGCGGTGATATTTTCACATGGACGCCAATCAGTTGACCAATTCGCTGTATAGCCACAGCGTCAACTAGGACATCCTGTAGGTCAGTGAGGGTATTGAGAAATGGACTCGTTGTGTTCCGCTGAATTGCCTCAACTGTCGACATCGACACCAGAATAATATTGTGTGTTAACCACTTCAGTCACTGTGATTGCCTAGCATACGACAAGCTTCCAGTCTAGAACCGCTATACCCACGGTCACTATCCTAAGTAGGCTGACGTACTATCCTGCAATTCTAATTCACTTCTAAACCACTTCCATGCCTCTCATTGCCCCCCCCCCCCTCCTACTCTAACGCCACCATTAAGTCATGGCCCTAACTAAGCTCTCCTTCTCATCATTGGTAGTCTGCTAGATACACCTGTGATTCAGCCCATTTAACTGTAATAAAAGTTTATGAGAATAACCTTTGATCATGGCGATGCTGATGCCATGGTGGCCCGTCCTTTCGGCGCACTTTGAGTCCTTGTTCGCCTTCACCACGGACAGCCTCTGCATACGATTCACTTTGTAATTCTTGCCGGCGGGTAGGATGCGCGGGAACATCATCATAGGTAGGGCGACCACGATGAGGCCGATGGCGAACAGTATGTAGCCTATCCACCAGGCGCCCACCCAACGGGGATCCTTTGGTGAGATGCCTGGATCGCCTGCGCAGAGGGATTACATGCAACATACATTCACTATCTCTTTGCGTATCGACAGTATACGCTGATAGGGGCCGAATAGTTCTACGAGGGAATGCGTCGGAGCGTCCTAGCGGTTCAGAAGGCACAGCTACTGCAATCAATCAGCCGCAACTGCAGGATTAACTTTTGGCTCGGCCTTACTTTGTTCTTTCTCTTTCGAGGGTCCAGGACTTCTACTTGTTACGTTTATTTGTTACGTTGTAGCAGCTAACGCACCTGTAGACAAAAAGGAGGATAATAAAATGGAAAGACAAGGAGACAGGCATGGATAAAGCACTAATTCCAAGAAAAAGAGTTTATTAACTGTCGGCGCTCTCTTTTTTATATCCAGGAATCGTCTAAAAACATTTTCTTAGAAGTAGCAATCCACGCGTGGGTGCCTTTCCCTGCTTCTGTCGATCCCTTTGTGCGCTATGGCTGGCTGTGATAGATCACCGACTCGTCCATACTTTTTTTTTTTTACGTATATACCGAGCGTGGAAATATTACCGAGTGTGAATGCACAATAGTAGCCTTTGAGTTTGTTCCGACGGTGCGTCATGGTAGGATTTCATTTACCTAGTCTGGGTATGCCGTCGATTGGGTATGCTCAAGACGTCGCCTTTGACTGTGTTTCGGTGTTTCGTTGGCAGCGTCATTGTAAGAGCTACCATAACTCCAACCATGACACGAAATATTCTCTGCATTAAGCTGCACGGTTTCATTGTGTGGCTGCAAGTGCGTCACAGCTGATATTAGCACGTAGATAAGGTTAATAAGCAATAAGATATGTGACTGCCTGGAGTACTTACGGAAAGGATCTTCGTAAAAGCGCAGGCATACCCCGGCTGTCACGAATCCGACAACGGGGCCGAGCAGTCTGAAGGCAAATCCCATGCCTGCACATAAAGTAAGCTTGTTTTGTTTTGCAGATACGATCATACAGATAGAGAACGTGCAATAGATTGAAAGGTTTGCAGATACGACAAGGATTAAATCAGGCCAGAGTGGTGGTTTACTGCCTCGATAACTCTCTCGACTTGATCGGCAGCTGAAAAATTTCATTAGCAAAAAGTAAAAGAAAACAAAAAGCAAATGGAGGTGTCACTTTTGAAACTCGCGTCGAAACCTTGGCGCTCGTCGAACACGCGTTCAAGTGACAAATGTATTCGTTGCTTGTTTAAGTTTCCCAAAAATAGCAGATGACCCTTCATATGCCAGTACAGTGTAAACGAATAACGGGCTTTAGCTGGACATTGCTTTCAGCCTATGGCTAGAGGTGCTGCTGCACGGAAAAGTGAAAGTGTCTTCGAAACTGAAAGACCGAGAATACGGTTCTCATAGTCATGTTTACACGCTGAATATCCGCCATGGATTCGGAATTTCATCTCGCCCGAAACAGTAACACATTAGTCTGCGAAAAACGGCGTTTGCCCTCGGTTGCTACTTCAGCGCCACGTTGTGTGAAATGGCCGCGCTGGAAATGCGTTACATGTGATTGCATCATCATCATGGATCGGCTGTCATCTTTTCACCCTGTTTACTGATCTAGCCACAGCTGCTTTCTCCACAGCGCATCAAGTAATATTTGAAAAGGCGGTACAACAAAAGACAGGATCAGTTTATCATCTTTCCGAAATGATTTAGCTCGTTTATATGCTTTCGTGCTTTACTTCCTTATTTATTTTTTTTTATTCGGGTGTGATTTATGGTGCAGTCCTGCTTGCTAAGTCACTGCGAGAATTCCACGATACTTTTGCGAGATTTTCGAAAATTTTTACAGGTTACTTTCAAGAAGCTCTTCGACGATTCACGAGAACTTGCGGAGCTCCAGCCTGGTTCTGAATGCATTAATACACCGTGTTTGGCCGTGCGAGCCTCTCAATAAGTGCCAGTTGTTGGCGCATTTTAATTAGCATTGAGTGCCTCTCGGCAATAAGCAATGCGTCCTGCAGTTCCTTTTTGTTTTCTCTTTTTCTCGCACTTATGAACTGCATACGATTCGCGAGGGATAGGGTTTGCTGGTTGGGCTCACCGAAGTACAGGGGCGAGTTCTTCTTCCGTATGTTGTCGTCCATGTAGGTGCTTCCCGCGATGAAGAACGTGGACGCGCCGAAGCCGTTCATAAAGTTTGCGGCGAAGAAGAGCGCAAACGGCGTGTAGCTGTCTGCCATCGACGGGCCTCCGCATTCACGGTGTCCAGACATTGCCGAGTTGCACAACAGGCTGTTGGGACTGCGCTGTCGGGCCCCCAGTGCGTGCGCCGTGCTCGCTGCGAATTGTGAGAAAGAGAATTACTGCATGTTTTTTTTTTAAACTAGACTATATTATATTAGAAGAAAAGTCTGCAATCGGTAATCCGCTAAGCAACATGCTGTGCTGCCTACGACACCTCAAAGAAACTTGTGGAAAGAAAACCATTCTCTATGACCATGCATCATTGGAGCACTGATTCACCTGCTATGGTTGTTGCTTCGGCATTCTCGTAACAGTATCTTCGTATGCGTTGGTGTAAAGAACGCTAATATTTTGCCAACTGTCGACGCGATACAGTTTCTGTTCACAGACGTTGGTGTCAATATTTGACACACCGACAACTAATGTGCTAGTATCCAGAATTCGCTCACAACATCCAGAAATCAAAATGTGAGAGTCTTCGTGTATTTAGAATCTTATGCCTTCAATTGTGTGCCGTGTTTGGCACAACGAATACATTTTTCTTTGTGTGTTCATATTTGTCAGCGCTGGCGTTCGTGTTTCGTTTCTCGATGGGCGTGACGGTCGCAACTTGTATATATAGCGCGTTGGGCTCCACAATTTTCTCACCAAATTGTTTGTCGATGGCAAGACGGCACGGTGATGGTCATTACAGTGGCGCTAGGCTACATCGAAGGCCTACGATGACAGTGTACGCCTCGAATCCGCGAATAAGGCCCCCCTGATTTACACAGCCGTCAAACGCACGGCCGTCGCGGGACCATCGCAGCGCCGGCGTTTGACATGAGACAGCATTTTCTCGCCGGTTTCTGCTCAAAAATGGGATGCTGGTGACATTGAGAGCATCGGTAAACATCACCGGCGTGTCAATTTCGATGAAAAAAATTAACCGACGATTACGATACTTCCTAATGCGAAATTTGAGTGCAGCTGCATACGTGTTTTTATTTCGCGCTAATTAGCAGGCGTGGACGATCTGTTTCGTGCTGCACATTGCAAGTGGGGCGAAGTGTGGCGCGACTGCCTCGCTAATCGGGAGATCGCAAGAGGCAGCGTGTGGGTGACGCGTGGGCGCGATTCACAGCAGTCGCCGCAGACAGACCTGCGTTCATGCATCGCTTTGTTTACATATATGGTATTGGTGGCGCCATCAGTGAACAGAGGGCGCGCGCTACTATGGCGCCATTGCCGCCGCAAAGCTCGTCTTGCGCGGTACTACGCGTTTCGTCTCCCGCTTTCGTCATACCCTCCTCCTCCGTTTTCTGCCTGGTGGTTCCGCTGCACCCTCCGCCTCCCCCGCTATCTGCATCATGATACCGCTGCGCCCTCAATCTCCGCATTCCTCCTCGCCCTCTATTCGCAATCGCCGTCTTTCAGCCGCGCTCCGCGTTCACTATTTCATCTTTCGCTGTACTCGTTCGCTCGGTTACGAGGACGGCGAGGGACGACGCCGACGCTCGCCGCAGGAACGGGCGCTCTAGAAACTGCGTGAGAACACCGCCTTGTGGCGTACGCCGGTGCCGTGATATATGACGGGGCGGGCGTTTGATGGCTGTGTGAATACGGCCGAATAGCCGTCGCGGTAAAAACTAAAAGGGAGTGAAGGAGAGTGTCCCTCACAGAGGATGTGCAGTCCCGGTCCGTAGATCATGTAGGGCACGATGCTCAGGAAGCAGCTGAGCACAACGATGAGCGCCCCCATGCCCATGATCTTGGGCCGGCTGATGCGGTTTGCATAGTAGCCGGCCAGCATGTTGATGATGATGGGGCTCAGGTTGTCCGCGATCAGTATGATGCCTGTTGTCTGGCTGGACATGGCGAACCGCCTCTCGATGGTCGACAGCGTGCCCACGAAGTACGTCTTGTACGCGCCCTGCGAGTGAACGCCGATCGGAAAGGATTTGTGCGATCATTGGATAGAGCTCGAAAAAAAAAAGAAGAAAATAATCAATATAAACGGCGCAAAATGCTTTGCGCGGCTTGTGAAAACGTTCGTGAGGTGCTGAGATGTTGAGAAAATTTCAATCTTGTGAAAGTTGTATTTGGTATTTGGCAACTGCGTCAGCTGTCAGTTTACATCATTGATGTTTCTAAGAACACTTAGGCATTTCTTTTTTTTAAGGCAAGTACTGTCCTTGAAAGACTCGTGAAACTGCAGAATTGGATTGGCAATCATCTCTTATGACATAGTGGAAAAATGCCGCGTACCGTGGCCGTGTTTCGTGTTCTGTGTCTTTTCTATACTTCTCTTTCTGGATAATCGAAGCTAGCGTACCTTGTCACTCTTATTCTTTCTTTTCCTTTTTTTTTATTAATACATCACGAGCGTCCAGAAAGTCGCAGACGAGGCCATTTGACAGTAGTTCAACATGACAACTTCAGGGAAGATTTGACGAAATAGGACAAGAAGAACAGCACAGGGCAAGAATTGCCCCTTATGGGAGGTCAAGGCACAGTAGAATTACCAAAACTTTGCTGAGGTCAGTTATCGGCTTACGTAGAGAGCTACCAGAGGCTACTCGCTTCGTTTCTCATTGCTGAAAGATCACCGCAGCTGCGCGGCACAGCTCTCAAACCTGTGCAACAATCGCAGTATACTACTTGCTTTGGCTTGTCGGTCGGACGCCAGATTGTTCGCGACGTGTCTTACGTCAGTACAAGCTATGCCGCGATGAAGGTGGGATCACCTGCAGGACACCCATGAGGCTGTAGACGACGAAGAACATCCTTGGAGTGGCGAGCCGCTGCATGATCCGCGGGGAGCAGCTTCCCAGGCCACACATGTAGTCACGTTCCTCCTGGAGCTCGCCATCGGCCCCACCGCCGCCGGGGGCACACCCAGCTGCTGGAGCGGCGTTTCCGTTTGTCTTCTCGTCCGACCGCGGCAATTCCGTCGTCGCTCGCTCGACGGTCCATGGCTGCTTCTGAGTGCCTGTTGAAGGAGAGGAAGAAGTAAGGACAGGGGTGTGTAGCCAGTGTAAGGACCAGCTGGCTAAACTGTGCTGGGATAAGAGGGTAAAGGTAATCAAGAGTTGATAGAGTTTAGGTAAAAGACACAAGAAAAGCTGTGGAAATAACACGCGATGCAGTGCGCGGCAACAGTTCCAGTCTGTCGCTCAGTCCGCACGCCACGAAACGGAGCAAAACGTTAAGAACCTTCTGCGTTGAGAACGGTGTGGACCGGTGTCCGAGGATTCTCTTTTCCTAGGACGAGCGGAGATTTCTTAACCCACGTATAGCCCGTTCTAAAACTCTTTTGCAGGTGTGCACTGTAGCTAGGCCACTCACAAAAGGAGATTCTTGATCGTCTTCTGTCGGCCACTTCAGTGCGATATAAATAGGCATTCGCAAACGCCACGCCGAGCCTCAACTTGCTCGGCATGTCGTTTCAGTCTTTTGGTATCCCAGAAGTTGTTAGTCAGCGCCAGTGTGTGTCCTGTCTTTCTTCTTGTGGCTCGTCTTAGTTGTTTGCGCTGTTACGTTTAGTTCAACAGACATCAGACGGAGCTGCAGATGCTGATACAAGCTATGAAGGGGATCGTGTTGGTAAATTCGCTCGAGCTCGATCCTGTGTGCCATTGTGTAAGTGCGCGTGCCAGTGAGCGAGTTCGTGATGCCTAGAAAGTCGACCATACGTAGCGCGAAGCTGTATAGGGGAGAGCTTTTCGCATTTCAATGCGGAGATGAAGGCGAGACAGGAGCGACCCACAGATAGGCAGAGCTTTCTGCTCAGACCTAAGCGCGAGACTGTTCGTATATACGATGCGTGACAACACGTCTTTCTGATCTCTGAGTATCAGTTTGTTCTTGCGGAGTGATAGCCGGCAGTGATTGCCAGCTAACGCCTCTTGAAGCTACGTGACTGTACTACCACCATTACTGCCAAAGCATACAACCATACCAATTAAGTGCTTTGGAAGTAGATCAGGACATCTTGCTGAGACATTTAGTGCGCGTTATGTAAAAAAAAAACGTTGTTCCTAGTGAACAACGAACACAGGGACAAAATGAACATAACATTTGAAGAATACAGGACGCCCGCTGCTTTAACTATAACGTATAACCCAAAGATGTTTCATGGTTAGTCACCAAGTACCTAACCCCATTGCCAAACTACAAGGCCACGCGACTTCGAAAGATGTCGCACGGTTTTGTTCTTGCGTAGGCCACCATAGCTTGTTGGCTACGAAACCTCTCACAAAGGCAGAATTATAAAGATTAATACATCGTCCAATAGCACACACGACGACTGTGGCTGCCTGTTTTGTGTGCTATGCAAATGAAAAACTTATGTTGTGCATGTACGACCCAACCAGTGAAAGAAGTAAGCCAGCCTTTCCGCCACACAAAAGGCATTGCCGTAGAGGCACACGTCAAAGAGAACGTAAACATATGGGTCCGTTTTAAGAAAAAGCAGGAAACTGGACTCTGATTTCTTTTCTCGCGCGTGTGTGTGTATGTTTCCAGATGCCCTTTTTCGAAGAACGTGACACGTTCATTGATAAGTGCAGGCAGAAGCGCCTTAATAAAGAAATGAAGGAAGATGGGACGTGATGCGTAAGAAAGCCGGAAATCGCGAAGTACAGCAATGAGAGTTGACAGAAAGAAAGGCTTTGGGTCGGGTACATGGTTTAGACTAAATGTAATACATCTCCGGCGTTATTGTAAGGATATTCAAGCAGTCGACCTTTTTATGTATGGTCACCTATGTTTTTTGGTTTCTACGTTTTTTAATGTGCGATGCATTGATTTTAAAGGGGATGTTATAGACAAAGTTGCATATATCAAAAGGATTCAGCATCCTTACTACTACAGCAGCCGTGGGACCATGAAGCCAGATGATTCGCAGTCACGAAGCAATACCGTCTGCTACCGACGCAGATATTCGGGCCATTGCAGAGACCATTTGCCTACACAAACATGACACTGACGTTGTGACAATTCGTTCCGATAGTCAGGACGCGTTACGTGCCTGTACAAAAAATGAACTCCCGGATCATGTCCGTACTACACTTACCACTGATGCATGCACTAACACCCTGGATTACAGGTCCTCTTGGATTGAGGACCAGGTCACCAGGGGATAGTGGGAAATGAACTAGCTCATGCCTTAGCTTGCGGTCCTTTATCTCCGAACAGTTCCATTAAGTGGTCCGAGACCTATTGCCCCAGGAATGCCAGAGCTGAACATCTAAAACAACGCCGCAGGGCTCAAGAAATACGAACACAACAGGCTCCTCTTACCATCCCCATCGCAAACACACTAGGGATGATGCTGCGCTAATCTGCCTGGCACAAACACTACCCAAACGATGCTGCTCAAACCACATTGAGAATTGACGTGGTACACCAGCGTGTTAAATATGGGGGAAAAAAACCCAACCCACGTCATACTTAATGGGAATGCCCCAGAGCACTAACTCTCTTCTCCACACTTTTTCATTCGCCTGAACATCTCTCCCTACCTTCCCTTCGCCTGGGAAAGCTGTACCGCTCCGCCCGCAATAGCTGCATCCTACACAATGGCTTCTGCTGGTAGCCCACATCGAACACATGGGCACGTTGCAAGTGCTAGGCGGTGCCCTGTCTTTCCGACCCCTAGCGCCATCTGACGAATAGTTGCGCGAATGTGGTAGGATTACTCACGGCGTCAGCAGCTCGCGCTGCGTGTTTGGCGCCCTGTCAAACGGTAGCGATGGTGCGAAACAGCGTGCCGATAATAATTTTAACCAGGTTTCGGGAATTACAAGATCTTCATAGCTTTTTTCGTGAAAAGAATTTAGAGCAAGGAAGTCGTCTATTTGAAGTGGGGCACGTCTACGACGTGAGGGAAGTGTTGAACTCGCACGGAAGTGACTGCTAGGTTTATTCCGCAAACGAAAAATAACGCACCAGCGAGATGCCTGAAGCTCAGCGTAAGTTACTTCGTTATTTACGGACGGACGCATGAAATTATAGGCGACATCGATTCTTGAAGATCGGCGACAGCAGACAAATCCTAGCGGGGAGCTGCGATTACAGTGCTGGCATCGCAGGGAAGTGCAAGAACGCGGCGGTAGTTTCCCTGTACATACAGGACGGCAAATACGAATCCAAAACATCTAATCCAAGAACGTAGGGCGTACGAACGACTCGTAAGACGTACCTACCAGAGGTATTCTAACGTTGCTCTCCCCAAACACAAAAAAAGGGGATGAACTTACCATTTGTGTTAGACTACCCTGGGAAAATATTTTCGCCCAAGTTACTGGAAGTGCGATACTTTTATGTTGCGATTTTTCAGTGCGTGCAAAGGAGGTTTCAATAAACCACGTTGTCAAAAATTTTGGTGATCTCAACTGCCCCGTAGTTGATATGCTGGGCGCAGAAGTGTATGCCAGCTCAGCCGGCTGCACGCCCTAGCGCTGTTTGAATGGGAGAGGATTGGGAAATAGTTCCACAGCTTTACTGCGGTACAGTGTGGGAACAAACTACTTTGTTTGCTGCATATCCTGGTACGCACTGCAGGCAGTGGCGTAGCAACGGGGCCAGTGGGGGGGGGGGGGGGGGTCATATACGTCTGAAGACACACGGAAATTGTTGATATCTTCGCCTTCCTCGAATAAAACCGGGGGGGGGGGGGGGGGTAACAGACCTATGGGCCCCGGGTGCCAGACGACCTAGCTACGCCATTGACTGCAGGTGTCCCGTTGCTGCCATCATTGCTGTAAAAGCAAAGAATTCAGCGTTATAACGCACTTGGCATAACGCCGGAACATAAAACAGCTTATGCCGTCGGACGAGTGCTATCCAGTGTTGACGCCGTTCTACTTCATACGGTCGGCTTGGAAACCTGTAAAACTTTGTTCCTCGTGAGTTGGTGTACGTGCTTTGCAGCCCACTACTCAACGGCTCGGGTTGCACTTCGGCATTGCCCAAAAAAGGCAACAGCTACGCGCTAACAGTGCACAGACAGGCATTCCGAACGCAAGCGGGCCGGTCGTATCCTGCCGGTTCCGCGCTCGCCGCCGCGAGGGGCGCCCTAGTAGGCGCGGGAACTACGTTCGCAACCTGCCTATAATTACACCCTAACAAACGGACACAACATCTAAACCTTGGCCACAAATGGACTCCAAAAGCGACGGCTCGGACTAAGAGTCGTGAAATAAAGTTTATCTATATCTCTCTTATTAGTTCAGGTTCTTTAGTACTTGTGCGATTCTCGTTAGATTGCTTAAAAAAGAAAACGCTCAGTGCAATATCGCTACTTGACGGTTGACGATAGGATTCAATCAATACGAATAAAATAAGCTATAATAAATTGCGCCATGTGTGCAGTTTATTATTTTTTTTACAAATCAGTCAAAGGGAATGCGACACATTAAAACCGTGCAGCACACGGAGAGGTTCAGAAGTCAGAACGATGCCTTGTTTCGTTTACCACAAGGATACCTAATGGTACGGAAGTGGGTGAAACCAGGGCTGACAGTAGAATACACCCCATTCGAAGGGGCGATTCCATGTGTGATCTTGCACAAATATAGCAACATTCTAGAATCGTCTGACCCGGTTGAGGGCAGTGCAAATAAATTTACGTGATTAATTGATTGTTTATTTGATTCACTGATTGGGTTTAAAGTCCCGACACAACACCTTGACAGTGAGGGGCGCCGTACTGTAAGGTTACGCCATATACTTAACAACTGCACATAGTTGTTAAGAATTAAGTAGCCCTGCAAAGTAAGAAAATCGATTAAGCCATTCAATATCATGCGCTGTTGCATTAAGGGATTGGTGTGCTTCAGCCATACCCTTTACTAGGTATTTCTATTGGATGTATCTCTTTAATTATACGTACGTGTCTTATGTCGTGATTTATTTTTGATTACGAAGAACACAAGTCAGCTCACTCGCTGTATCTTGTTGTCCAACATGCAGTGGTGATTAGGCCCGGTGTACATATACTGTGAACGCCAAGGAGTGGAGGCATTTCACTGATTTTGTTTTCGAGAGCCCGTGAACGTCATCGTCGCCTGCTCGTGCGGTCGCGCGTTTCTAAATCTCTCTCTCTCTCTCTCTCCATATATATATATATATTCTGCGAGATACAGATCGAAAAGCGTCGCGGTAAAGGGGAAAAAATAAGAAGGGGGAGGGAGCAGGGGGAATAACGATATCTGTATGCACCGATCCCATGTGCCAGGAATGCACGCTACTAAAAAAGTTAGTAGGTTAGGTGCGCGCAGGCACGCAGGGTAATTTCTTATGACATAGGGTGCGCTGTGTGCGGATACACTACTCATTCCCATTTCGACAAGATCATCACGTTCCTGGTTCCGCTTTTCGGTTCGCAGTTGTAAACATGCTTGCTCTTGTTTCAAGCCGGTGTCATATTGCCTTGTTCCTTCGTGTTTGTGAATACCTACGTATGCGGCGCTCTTGGCACGCGCTGTGAGGAAATGTGGAAGGCTCGGCACATTGCTGATGTTTTCGCCGATGTTTTTCGCTATGTTTTCGCGTGGCATCATGTCTTGCCACCGTTGACAGTGCGTGACGGATTACAAACACATGCAAAGCAGTCGGAAAGAAGGAAGTGATCAAGATCTTGATCAGACGTTCGGCAGAATGCCTGCTTGTGCGGAATGTTGGTCGGTTTCACAGTGTTACAGTCGTTCACTGGTTACTAATTCCGTTTCCCCCGGGAAAATTGTTAGCTATTGGCTTCACACTCGGCCTGAACTTAAGCTAAGGCCTACGTAGTGCGAGGCACTAAAAGTGAATTCACCGCGATTGCTATAACGTCACTATAAGCGTTCATTTTCTATACCAAAACCAAAGATTTATTTACACGCTTGGGCACTTGAAGGTAAGGATAGTAAAAATAATGAACTGCCGTCCAAAGAGAGCTCTCTTGCTGTTCATATAAAATTTTCTTACCTGTGACAACATGAAAATATTCCGACTCGCCCGCGGTTTTCCATGCTTATGAAGATTGTTAAAACATTTCAGCGTTTCCGATCATTTTCACTACGCTCCAGAGTAAGATAGAAAATGTGTTCTTGCTTGACTCCAATGTCCACAGAGAAATTATTGGACACTTTATGCGCCACTGCGTGTTCTACGACGATCAGACAGTGTTTCTCCGCGCTAGAATTAAAGTCGGCTATTTGGCATAGATTGTTTACATACGAAAATATATAGCGTTGCACCCTGGCCGTAGAAAGTATGCATGCAGGAATGCAGACGGCTGATCGAGTGTCACTGCGGGCTCCGGGAAGGCCGTAGTACTCTTGGACCGCTTGCGAACGTGTAACGGAACGCTTAGGCCTGTGCGTTATGCACGCACGTTAACTGGCCGTCGTTTCCCTCTCTCATTTACTTTTGCTCCTTCTCCCAGCGCAGGGTAGCCAACCCCAATTCCCCCCCAATATCTTTCAGTTCCTTCTCTCCTCCTTTCTTTAACCGCCGATTGCCGCTTTTTGCCATTAAGTTTGCTTGGTTAGGCAATCGAGAAACTGTACTTTTAGTCAGAAAAAAAAAAAGCTCGAACGCTAGACGTTCACTTTAGAAAAAATGCTAGCCAGTGCTCAGTGCTGGACACATGATTAGCGAAAGCCGCTGCCCATCACCAGCGCTCAATTATGAACGAAAATCTTTGTGCATTGGCACCTCCTTGTAGTAGCATTCATGAAGAGTCCTCATGAGGTTTTGTTTTAAGTTTTGGGCACGAGCGTTTGACGCGACAGCCGTTCCGAGAATAATGCGTCAATATATACTCGGGAATTTTTATGCCTCTAGCCAACGTGCTTGCCCCTTAGAGCCTTTTCCTATGGTTGTAGTTTATCAGATAACGACAGTGATCCTTCAAACTACTTTACAACACTTAATATACGTACTCCAACGCCCTTAAAATTGTAATAGCAATGTGAGTTTGACGTTCTATCCGCGAGACTGACATTGATTCATGCCTATTATACTCAGAAGCGACGACAACGTTCTCTACTCACTAATGAGCTACTACTAGTTGCTCATTCGGCATGCGTCATTGCAAAGGGCGTGCTAATGGTAATTTATCACACCGCTCTTTCTTATTCTTGATTCAGATAGCTTTCCACAGCTCCGCTTACGCTTACGGCGTGCTCTGACGCTGCCAGCCGATGCCTATATATCTCGCAGGCCTAATGCAAGTTTGTTGCATCCGTATAAGCGTGCTTACATTCTTTGGTGGCTAAAGAAAAGCGATGTAATGCAGCTGCGTTTTCAAACTCGGTGACCGTGCCCACAGCACAAAAAAAAAAAAAAAGAATGGGGCTTCAGTTGCAGCCAGATAATACGGAACACGGACCTGTTGCCTGTGCAATGCCGACAACTGCCGTTCATTGTGTAACAGTATATATGTCATTCAGTACAGTGCTCATATTACGAGTTTGAAAGGAAGTCGAAACAGCGACATCAAGTCAGTGTACTGCTAAGGTATCATTTTTTTTATAACTCAGCTTTCAGTCATTCGGCGGGGGAAAAGTTCACAATTACTGGTGAAAATGAATGGCGAACTTATCCTTGAATTTAGGGCCGAAATCTCAGCGCCGTAGGTATGTCACATTGACGTATACACCATAGACCTTAAGGGTTGAAATTGGTCATTAACTCACACCCTTACACCCGTAAAGGGTGTGGTAATATAACAGCTTAATATGCTTCTTCTCTTTGTAATATCGCTTGCATTCTCTTTAGGTGCAAGGTACGCGTCTGGAAGGGCCACGAGCACAATATTTTATGTCTCTGAACAATAAACCGTTATACATCATTCCAGTCATAGAATAACCTAACCGCGACATGTGATTAAGTTTAAGAGTGCTTACCATGCAGCTGCGAAGATATTAGGCTTTGTCTAGTTTAAACAGCTGTTTTGTACTCTATACTCTATACTGTACTTGTGCGGCATTCTAAGTATTTTTTGTTTATATAGCTAACGCTATTTTTCTGATATATTTCAAAGTGTAGCTCACGGTGCAATACACGACACTCCGATACGTAGCCCGTCGACGCAGCGGGGGCGCGCTGGGAATATGCAGAACATGGGCGCTACAACGCGCTTGTTGGCTGTATGCGCTTGTTAGCTTCTCGTATGCACAATAAGTCACGGACGTCCGCCTACGTTCCAAAATGTGCTGTCGTGAGAAATATGAGCAGGAACATAGGAGCGCGTGTCAGATAGCCTCGAACCCTGCTATGGACGATACGTGGCGGCCGCCGTCAGAAACAAAGTGGAAAGGAGGACGCTGTTCTAATAACTGGTGGCACTCCCACCATGCGTCTCTTCATACAAAGTGCGGAACTTCGCATCGCCAGCGCGATCTGATAATCTGATATTGCGGTTACTGACAACTTTGTGCACCGAAGCGTGGCCAATAGCAGCGCTGTTTTGAAGCGCAAAACCTTCGAGAGATATACTTCCCTGGAAAACTTGTCCGTCTGTCTGGAATGCATGACACGATGCGCTCCTTAAGATATACATCAGGTCGGGGAGTATATCTGAAGATAGCTTACTGTAAACGCAGGAACGGGCGCCTAAGAGCATGCTCTTTCTCTCTCTCTCTCTCTCTCTCTCTATTAAAAAAAGAAAGAGTCGCTGTAAGTTACTGTACACGTAACAGACTTATCGGCTATCGGCTGCCAGTGAAATGCCGTAAGCTGCTGTTTTCGACAAACTCAGGCGCTGTGGGATTACCAACAGTTAGCGGAAGAGCGTACCCCTTTCCCCTCTGTTTTGGACAGCGCCATCCGCGTATCGCTCTCATTCGGTTTCGGGGCTGTTTGCCACGCGTTGGCGTGTTCCGGCTCATATTGCTCACGATGGTACAGTGATCAGCGATTGAAACGCGATACTCAGACAGCATGGCGGCCGACACTTTTTTTACGACACCGTTGTACGCTGGAGACATTGAGCTGATGCACTTTTGTGTCACAGGAAAACGACAGTCATTTTCACGCATCGTAACGCAATTGTGTTATTGTAGCACTATTATTGCACTAATCTAGAAACAGAGTCCGTCGTTGTTTTGTACTCAGTTGTATCATATCTTATTACACTAATCTTTAAACAGATTTCATTGTTGACATATTGTGTTTTATTATCTGTTACTTCTTCAAACAGTTTGTACTGTCATTTTTTGTATTATGACTGTTCTTTAAATCTACCGACCTGCTTGGACCCAAGGGTCTGCAGTATGTAATAAATAAATAAATAAATAAATAAATAAATAAATAAATAAATAAATAAATAAATAAATAAATAAATGGGCCCCCTCGGCGATCACGCTGCGCTCACCGTTGGCGCAAGAATCATCGCCCGCCATGCTGTCCGCGTATCGCGCTTCAAACGCTGTGCACTGTACGCCACAATATTCCTGTCGCGCAAAAAATATGATTAGACAAGATTGTTTCGCTATAGAATCGGCGTCGACACTAGGAAAACTTCCGATGCGTGTATACAAGTCTTGCGCAGAGCGATAAACTTGTATTGGTGGCTCGCCGGTGAAATACAGTCACCGGGGAAAGATAAACAATGTACCCACGTCAATATTTATGCAGTGGCCATGAGAGACAACGCCCTCACGAGCCAAGCTTTTTTGGCAAGCTATTTCTTTATGATCCCCGATGAGATAAAGGTGGTGGTGGTGATGATGATGATGGTGCTACATGTGGGATTAGCCTGCGAGACCAGGTCGTCAATTTCTATTCCTGAGCTTGAATCATTCACCTGTGGCGGCTTGTCTGGTCAGAGCGCAGCTATCCGTTACCGAGTTGTAACGACTCACAAAAATTTGTGCCCAGAAACTACGAAAGGACCAGGCTGAGGCAAGTGCGAAAACATAGCACATCAAGCTCAACATGTAGCTCATGTTTGCGTAGTTGTTTCAGTCTGGTCCTTTCGCAGTTTTTGCGCACAAATTCTGACCAACTAGCCCGCCATCAAATTTCCCTTTTTGTAATGACTCCTGCACCAGGAAAAAAAAACCGACCTGTTACGCGCAATGCCTCGCTATAGGTGCTTCACACAGGTGTCGCGTGCCACGTTATGCTTGTAAGTGGGACGCGCCGACCACATGCGAACTCGTAGCCGTCACAGACGGCGGTGCGGCCATTCCTGCGGCTGTAGCCAAGTTACCGACGCCACGTGGTACCTCCATGTTTTCGCCCCATGTGTCAGTAGTGGCAGACTGAAATGATTGTGCACTTTCCTTTTAAGTATAGTGGGGAGCTGCCAGTCAAGACATCGCAATGCCTGTCGTATGCGCTCCAACCCGTCTTTATTCTTCTGTAGATTTCCTTGACATGACCCGGGAACTCCTGCGACTAATTGGCCTAGGTAAACGTACGGTTGCACAGATCCTAGAGGCTTACTGCCAATCACAAATTCTTGTTGTATTTCCAGGCTGCGGAGTGTTATCTAAGAGCCTTTTGCGCATGTATCTTCGAAACCCACGCTTGAACTTAGTCGGCTGAAGTACTCACTCATTTGTTGCGAGTCATCCCGCTCATATAGAAGGTACTCATCTCAGCTGTCCTGTCCTGTACGTTACGTAGTCATTGGTAGAAATTCCTGACGCCTTTCAGTATTCGGAGTGGGCGATTCTTTTACGTCCCCTTCATCTAATCTGCGCTGTTTCCTCATCTTGGCGGCAAATCAGTGTGACCTCCGCGAATCACAAGTGCTGATCAACGATAATCACGCAGCTTCACATTTACACGGGAAGCTGTAACCAACGAAGAAGAAGACGAGCGCGTTGACCAATTCGCATTATTCTTCCATTTATCTGACACATGTTGCCACCTTTAGCTGGTAGTGCCGCGCGCCCTTGTTAGCATACCGGTTTATTTACCTTGATTTCTTTTTACACGCGTCCACGCCTCTCCGCAAATGACGTGCATGCGTGTAGAACGTATTTTCACTCGCGATTTGCTCAAGCCATCATGCGAAAGAGCACGGTGTTCCGCGTCGTCGCTAAATTGCTAAAGCTGGACAAACTGCATAGACTATATAGTGACAAGAAGCGTCTGTGAATGTCCGGCGGATTCACTGCAGTGAGGGAGGATCGAAAGAAAGTGTGCTCCGCCGTAGAGCATTTGATCTGAAGCGACCAGGGGTACACGCGAGACCTCGACAGTTTGACCAGCTGATTACAAATTTATCACCGCGGCCAACGAAGAAGTTTTTTTTTTAAAAATTGCAGATGACCACTAGAACAAGAACTTTAGGTGCCATCCAGAGCAGCGGTAGCTGACTGGACAAGGATTGCTGCAGTTTCTGTTGCGATTGTCGTTGCAGTTTTCATAGCTGTCCTTAAAGCTTTGAAAACAGTTGAATAGAACAAAGCAATTTCCAAGGTCCCAGAGACCTAAATATATTTCACGAAGTGCTTAAAAGCCATTGAATTTTCGACGGACTCCGCAGAATTTTGTTCGGCCATCTGGCCACAAGTTCGGTTCAGTTTCAAAATTCAAGCCTATTTCATATAGTTTGCAGTTCATATGGGATTTGGTAATTAATTTGTCGCCAGGCGTTCTTTGTGTACTACTACATTAGGTGGCGCGGCATCCCGGCCACGGCGGCCGCGTTTCGATGGAGGCAAAATCTGCAAACACCCATGTACTTAGATGTAGTTGCACGTTAAAGAACCCCAGGAGGTCCAAATTTCCGGAGTCCGCCACTACGGCGTGCCTCTTAATCTGATCGTAGTTTTGGCACGTAAAACCCCATAATTTAATTTTTAGTCAGATGTTGCGCCATGCAAAAGGAAACTTCCGCGTTGTCGACGACAATGTTTTCTTTTTGCGCTTTCAATCATAAAGTTGCTTTTAGTCTTTTAATATGCTTCGTCTGTGCCCTGGATGTCCGTTAAAAAATCTTGAATGTTTTTCTCGCACATGAGCGAGTACTGAGTGCAACTACTTTAACGATGACGATGGTACGACGGTGTTGGCACGATGACTTCCACCTCACGGGCTCGGAATCAAATCGCCAGTGACGACAAAGTGTTTTCGTTTCCGACAACATCTTCTGACAAATAAACACGATCACGATGTCTGTGAAAAACGCCACAACAGCTGCGATATCCCCCTCAGCAACTATCGCTGTAACAAAACTACCGCTACATCTGTACCAGTGGCATTCGCCATCGATTAAGAATAAACCACGTAGCAGGGTGCTACTCACCGTAGACGCGCGTGGCATTGGGCGCGGCTTCGAGCAAAAGGGACTGACTTCGAGCCATGGCTCTCGTTCGCGCTGTCGAGGAACCCGGCAGTTATCGATATCCTCGCGTCGCGCGTCCCCGCGATTTTCTTGTTGCGCTCGCGAGCATTGTCTTTCGCGCGCGACGGCGACAAGGGCGACCCACGCCGACAGCTGCAGAAAGTGGAGTCTCTCGGGGCTCGAGTCTCTCCCAAGCAACTGTTTCGTTGTATCACCAAAGAATGCAGAAGTAAAACGTTCGAGCACTTCCTTCAGCTGCGCGCAACTGCATTCGCGTAGCGTGCGCGAATTGCTTTAGAGGAACGAACGGAGTGAGGCCACGGGCAGAGACAGCGTTTGCGTTGGGTTGGAAAGAACACTATACCACTTAGCCTGCCTCGTTAGAACATCGCGTGTACCGCGTCGCAGCTGCGCCGTTATGACACCTCCCCCACACGCTGACTGTACATACGACGTATACGGCGAGCGAGCGTGACCTGAGCATCTGGCAGACGGCGGTTATGCGAGCCATGTGCCCTGGTGCGTTTCCAACGCAAAAAAAAGAAAATCCTATGACAGTAAACCCTATTCCACACAAATGGACGGATGGATGAACAAACGAATGAACGAATGTTTTACTGTTACACGCCACGTTTCATGAGCATAAATCGCGACTTCCACGATCGACCTTTTCGGCAATCGGGCCTGTGATATCCTCCACGGCTTGTACGAGTGCCGAAGATGGAAACGTCATTTGAAGGCCTTCGATGGTGAGAAGCGAAATCCGGACATTACCAGCAAAGCAATTGGCATGACATCAACTATTTGACAGGCACCAGGTCTCTACATGTTCACGTTTACATGGACGGTCGCGCCGGCAATGGAGGTGCGAGTGAAGTACGCTTGTCGGCTAGGATGTACGTCGTCGTCAACAACAGTAGCACTAGTGGCTATTCTGGGAGCCACAGATTTTATTTACATATTGGAGGCTACAAAATGTGGCTAATCTGTACGGACTCCTTATTGGCTTTAGCATGTCATGGAGATGTTTGTGAAAGACAAACACATGCACGAATAACGTATGCGATGCACAAGGCTAACACTCTGGCTGCTCAAGGAGAAGAAAGAAAGAACGAAAAGAAACTTGTGATATTGCAGCGGTCCCAGGATATGCTGGCATAGTTGGCAACGAATAGCAGACTCGCTGGCAAAACTGGCCTTAAAGACGCAGAACTTCACTTTGTACCGTTATCACGAATGAGTACGCGATGCATATCAAAAGTACTACTGAAAGGATTGTGAATGTCCCCCTGGGGGGTCTTACAAAAAAAAATACTAAGGAATGGACCAATTAAGAAGTGGACCGTCATCTGAAATGCCAGTTGCATGTCTCGCCGGCAGGTTACCACGCCCCCATTTTGTGATTTGGGGTGATATGTGCGTGTCCATTTGTCGCTATGTACTTCTGAAGGTACACCGGAGAGTTTAAGTGAGTCGTCTGTGTCGCATCAGCTGCTTTTGCAGGCAAAGCGCACTACCGTTTCAGAACGTATGGGTATTGTTTTATGCAGGGATAAATTAAAACTGTACCCTTCGTAAGGAAGGGGTCTGGGAACAAAACATAAATGATACCAAATTGAGTGGTGGTCATCATTACCATTTAGCGTCTTTTCACAAACAAAGTGTTTTTGGCCACAACCTGGATACCTTATCCAAAAGAAAGTTACCAACACCGTACTGCTCTTCCACCGCTCAATTACACGAGTCCCCCTTTGCTTCCGCATCGATGCGATTGAAGAACACCCACCATTTTGGTTCATCTTGTCGCACCCTGAGCCGCGCAGTCCCGCTGGTTTCCGGTCGTTCGAACTTTCGCAGCGGTTCTCCGTGCCGCTTCAGGTGCAGCCGTAGCGTGTACGGAGCAGGCAAACAGCGCAGGGCTCGCCAGAGGTGAGTGTAGAGACCGCGTAGAGACCGAAGTCGGTTCACTACGCGTGCGTGGCACGCGGACCACCACTTCGCTCGCACGCTGGGCACACACAGCTGTTCCTGCTCCGCGCCATTGTGTCACCACTGAGGGAGCGCCTCATCCTGTTCGGCGGGTGCCGGCTTGGCTGCTTTCTTTGCCAGTGGTCGCCCCTCTGCGCAGAGCAGACAGGAAACAAAACAAGATTAAACACGCTAAATCGGCAGGAGAAAAAAGGGCAAAGGCAAACGTGGCCTATTCATCAAAGCGTCGTTACCCTTTTTCGCCGTTTTCTTCTTTTTTTTTGTGTGTGTGTGTGTAAATTTCATCCGCGCTTCCTAACCACTGGCAAGTACTTGGCGAGTTTTTGGTTCTGACAGAATCCTGTCTTCCGGTTTCGTTGTGTTCTTTATTTTTTCTACCTTTTTTTTTCTTTGCTTGATTTAAACGGGGTTTGCTCCAGGGTCGGCACTGGTTTTGCCACTTTACATCAGGCGGTGTTGCATGTTGACGGGAGCTTCAAGGCGGCCGCGTCACAAGCATTCCAATTTGACATTGCTTCCTGCTATTTAAGCCTGGGATCGCGGTATGAGTCGGGTATTTCGTATCGAGGAACTGCAATCTCCCGATGTAGCTCAACTAAGCATCTTCATTTAGTGCAGCTTCAAAGCATCCCTGCTCTACAGTGATGAAAAAAATAAATAAAAGATATGTGTCGCGCTGTAGTGATGTCTATTCAGCTTCTTCATGAAAGAAAGCTTCTAGGATCTAAGGATGAAATGAGGTACGGTCAACTGCACTCACAAACTGTTTCGACGTCGGGGGACGCCCGACCTCAGTATTCCTGGCAAGCTCACTCATCACCTTGAACACTCCGCACACGCACACATGCACACACTTACTCTCTCTTACCCGCCTATTTTCACGTGCTAGAAGGAATTTCTGACCTGTTGAGAATATAAACATGCCGCCTTTCTGTATTTGATATTTTTTGGGAGATCTTTAAGAGGGTGGACATTATTCAGCGTCCTTCGTTGTCAGGTTCTATATTTTTCATAATTTGGAAGTAAAAACTTTCTTTATTTTTGAGCATTTCGTTCACTCAAGTCCAGCAAGCGCTGAATATGTTGCGAGCAGCGCGTTATACACGAACAGAATTCACTGGTTTTGCGGACGCCTGCATTTATTCTTACCCGTGACCAAGTTGTGAAAATTCGGGGATAAATCTTGTTTAGGCCGATTTTCATAAAACTTGTTCGGGGTGCAAAAATGGGCTATTGTCGCCTTTTTTACCCGAAGAACCCTACACATATTGCGCACTTCCTCTTTATATCCCTCCCCCTTTCCCTTACCCTCAGTGCAGGGTAGTAAACCGTACGCTCGTCTGGTTGACATCCCTGCCTTCCTTCTCCTTGCTCTCTGTCTCTCTCTCTGTCTCTCTATCTCTCTCTCTCTCGGCTATTCCGTTCATACAATAGTTTCACACCAATAAGTAAACAAAAAGAATAAATATATAACGAGAAGATAACAAACAAGTAACGAGATTGCGTGCTGCCACAGTCACTAGACGGAGGCCGCGAAAGAACAAGAATATAAATCCCGTTCACTCGAGCAATGCCAGCAACGATCAACAGCATAAAACAATATGACAAAACGTATCCTACAGTCATTACGCATCGCTGTGAGAGTTCACTAAATCATTGACGATCTATACTGGTTTCCCTGCGTACATTCCAGAAAGAAACCACCTCGCAATTTGTAAACGCACGTGGAACGCAGATCCCAAAGCACGCGCCTACATCTTCAGCCACAAAAGTAACATTAACGAACGGATGGTCAGGTTTCTGCTATTGCGATCATCGGCGATGAGCGCGACAGGATCTGCGCCGAAGAAAGCCGCTCTTGTACACACTTGTTTTTAGAAGCGGGAATGTCCAGGCAACTTCCTACTTCGTGATTATCGGCGTGGGAGTCAAGGTGGCGTATAATGTCCGTGTTGGCAAACACCAGACACCCTTAATAAATTGCGCCTCTTGATGGCGCTGTTGAGCAGAGGCCATGACCCTGAATGACTGAACAAGAAGTCAGCTGAAGATGTATGCCATAGAAAAGAAAAACACATTGTAAGTATATGGCGTCAAGTTCGCTATTTTGTAGAGAGAGAGAGAGAGAGAGAGAGAGCAATAACAGGAAGGGTAGGGAGGTCAACCAGACGAGCACGCGGTTTGCTACCCTACACGGGGGGGTGGGGGAAAGGGGAATACTATATACTAAAATGGCCACTATGATCTACAGCACTGCATTCCAAGATCATTTGTTTGGTGAAGTGCTAGTGCGGAAGAAATGTGTGACAATCGCATATGCAAGTTCACTTTGTTCCCCCTCTCACGTTCTTCTCCGCTTTCTTCTCTCTTCGCCAAATCTGCTGCCCCTGTGCGGAGTGGTAGGTCGAAGGCAAGGACTCTCTGGACTACCCGCCGACCTTTTTCTTTTCTTATAAAAAAATTCTTTAAAAGAAATATAGCGGTGTTGCTCTCTGTCCCAGTTATCCAAAAAAAAAAAAAAAAAGCGGAATCTGGGCACAACAGGATGCATTAGTTGTCAGGCCTGGAGATTGATATATGCCAAGTCAGCGCCCGCACAACGACGCCACCCCAAGGGCTAAGGAGTGTAGGTCGTCTTGGGGTAGAACTCGCTTGTTCAACATTTAGATCCATTACCGAGACCTCGCGCATCCGCGCAATGAAGAGTGCTCGCTGCTGTTTTACAAAATGAGAGTAAATATATTCTGTCCGGGCCCAGTACAAAAACCCTAAACAATTGAACCATACAGGACGAGCAGCCAGTATCGCATAATCGAGTCGCCATCGCCTTAAAGCGACAGTTTTCTTCAGCTCAGTGCAGCAGCTGTCCAGATTAGGAAGAATAAGTTGCGTTGTTTGCAAATTGAACATTGCGCATTTCGATTGCAAAGTCATAGTTGCACCTTGGCTGTGCACATGTCTTGTAAGGTACCTTGCGTGTAATTTAAATATGCTTGCTTCAGTAAAATTCGTTATTGGGTGCATGAATGTGAAGCTCAAATGTCAAGCACAAATGTCGCTATGCGAAATATGATGGAGCAGCTAGCTATGTTGTCGTCGCTGTTTATTTCACTGACAGACATACTGGAAAACGAGCTGCCGGATACCCTGACATCGCAACAGGCATCGATCATCAGTAATGAACACTCATGGCGAAAAAAAAAAAAAAAAAAAACGACCAGAAGAGAAGTCGACATAGGAAATGAAAGTTCACACGCCAGCACCATACACAGTTATCAATGTTCACGAGAATTTTACACACAATAAATCGACACCATGCCTTATCCGCTATCTCAGGTAAAGAATGGGCACTTATTTGCAAGATACTGAGAGACCCGTAGCCAGCGCCGTATCCGAAGTCTACGAAGCGCTTCAGGCATGCAAAATAATGAACTTGTACATAGCGCACAGAAGAAGCATATATCCCACTTTAGAGCAGACTAAAAATGCGCAAGATAAGATATGGAGGACATATCATAAACGAACACCATTAAGGCGAACTGAACTACACTAAAATATAGCTGTGAAAAAAATAAGGAAAAACATTTCTATTACAAATTTTTATTTGAATGAGACCTTCAGGTTTCCTTTTATATTAAAAAAATTTTTATTTCTGTTATCAGTGACCGTATTTATTCATTTTTGTATTGATCCCTATAGATACAGGGTAAAGTGAAATATTTGTCATGAATGCTTTGGCGAAATGAATTTTGTTCCTTTTTATGGTCCTCAGTTAACATATGTGTGCAGCTACATTTCCAATGTAAGCGTAGGCAGGCATATCTCTTATGCTCGAGCCAATAATTCTTTATTCTTTAAAAATATACGGCTGCTCAAACGGGGATGTCACGCCACTGAGCGCGCGGCTATATTATACTGATGCGGTTGATGCTTGGATGTGTCGCGTTCTGTCAGGTGCTCTGCCTCTTGTCAAATGATTTATGCAGCTAGGTTATCTGTGCACTTTGTAACAACTGCACCGCAGCGTTTGACCCCTTTCGTACTCCCTGAAAGCTGCAATTGTGAGAAAAGTGAGTCAGATGCTCTCAAAGCAAGCGGTAAAAAAATGTTTTTCTCGGTAAAATAACGGAAAAAAGCTAATACAACTACAGTACAACTACAGAAAGAAGCGAGAAACAGAATAAAATGGAAAAGGTGTGTCGGTAAAGTTGCGTAACTTTAACAAAAAGCGGCCGTGGCTTAGCTTGGTTAAGCCTGGTGATTGCGAAGCAATAGTAGCGCCCCTGGTGAGAGGAGCGGGAGTTAGGCCGCCGTTGGTGGCTACCGCCTCGCCTCGCGACGGCATGAGATGGGGCCCCGTTTTTACACAGCTGGTGTGCCGTCACACCGACCGTAGCGCCCCTAGTGAGAGGAGCGGGAGTTAGGCCGCCGTTGGTGGCTACCGCCTCGCCTCGCGACGGCGTGAGATGGGGCCCCGTTTTTACACAGCTGGTGTGACGTCACTCTAGGTCACGCAGTGTGACGTCACGCAGCGAGGTCACGCTAAAGGTCAATGGTGCCTACCACCGCCTCGCCACGGAACGGGCTGAAGTGCGACCTAAACTGGTATTGCTTCGCAATAAAAAAAAGATTATGTAGCTAAAGCACTACCTATGCAAACGAAGTCACGAAGAGCTCCGAGACTTCTCTGTTTAACCGCGGGGCGACCACAGTTCAAGGCCGCGGATCAGCCATGAGCCTTCCATGGATCAGCCATGGATCAGGCACCTTCGCTCGCACGGACCGCGTTATTCTCGTACTTTGATGCCTTGTGAATTCGATGGTTGGAATGAAGTGAGGGCCTTGTTCGTATCAACCAGTTCCGAACCATGTACAGCCAAATCTAGGTATAAGGAAACTTGGTTATTACGATATCTTTTTATTTTTATTTTACTGAAGGTTTCAATTCCTCGAAGCGATTTCATAGAACCAGATGCGTTGGAAACTTCGCAGCAAAGAAGTGAACTCAACGTCCCACCCGATTTAACGAAATTTTGGAAGGAAGTCTGGGTAGAACGTGGAGCAAATAACATGGCTGTGTCACGGACGTCATTGCCGTGCCCTTGTCGTGAAAGAGCACAAGAAATGCTACCGGCTTCGATGAGTGCGTAGGCAAGTCCATAGGCAGGCAAAAATTAATTTTTCTTTTTTGCTCTTGAATAAATAGAGTGTTATTCGCGTGAATGATCCGAGTTTTTTACGACTTAAAGAAGTTCTCGATTTAAGGACTTCGTTGACTTCGTTAAATGGAGGTTTAAGTGCAGTAGAAAACGGTCCAGAATTCAGCAGTTTCTTACGCAAGAAAAATAAATTTTAAGTGATCGCTAACCGACTGTATTTCCTTTGGCTCTGAATGTTCTTCGAGTATGCCAAACAGATTCTTTTCGGGTGTGTTTCGATTTTCCGCACAGATAATGACAGACGCGGAGCGCAGGTAATTACAGCTTTAGTTTTCCAATTATGATTTGTCCTTTTATCGCTAAAGAGCCTTGAAAGCCATTATTTTATTATGCCGTCGCCCAGGAAACGACCACTGTCTTCCGAACGATGCCGGGTTTTCCTCGTAGATCTACGCAGTTTGATTGATCAGGAGGAGTGCGCTGGTCAGACGCGCACACGAGAGAACGTCTCGTGCAAGAGGCAATCGCTCAAGGCTCCAAGTGGACGAACGTCTTCTCGCTGCAGCCTTTATTACTTTCACGCCTAGACGTGAGCGGCAGTCGATACCACTCCTTTTCAGCAGCAGCTGCTCCATTTGCACGTGATCGATCGCCAAACAACAACAACAACAACAACAACAACAACAATAATAATAATAATAATAATAATAATAATAATAATAATAATAATAATAATAACGAAATAGACATAGCATTTAGACGCGTTTGACATCCTTGAATAGTATATCGCAAAAAAAAAAAAGAAAGCACACGAGAAAAGAGAACACTTGACTATAGGTGTGTAGTTGTTTTTACTTGTTTCAGTGAAGCCGTAGCGAAGTGTGCAGTCGGCCATGAAAGTTTACCGGACGCAAGTTCCTATACCAGGTTGCAAAATCTACTACAGCTAGGCTGAAACTCCGCTTCCCAAGGACGGCATCCTCTCCGTTGCGCTTCCGCAATAAATCACAAGACCTTAATGTTTGCCTTTGTGTCCGCGGCAAATGGATTGTTGGCGATTCTGTATACCTGCGCGAACGTCTTCCATTACGTCCGTTGTCTTGGACCACGCTTCGCTGTTCCTTGTTTGCCTAGCCAACCAGGTCAGACGTTTACAGGGCGCAGTCACTCGAACCACACGCATTCCGTATCGGATCAGAGTGCACGGGGGGATCTTCCGGTGCGACAAGTGGGCTGCCGAGCTAAACGCACTGGCGAGAGACCTCAAACGGCGAGGGTACCTCGCTCAGTGACCGCCGCCGCAGTCCCTGGACCTTGGCGCCGACGCGGAACCTTGATTCGACAAGGCCTGCCTTCCCTCACCGCCTCTCATTACGTGTTTCGCGCGATACGAGCGCTGTGTTTGCCAGTCTGATAAACGCGACTGCGTATATGCGGGTGGCAGGCGGCCTCCAGCTCTCTCTCTCTCTCTCTTTCTGCCCCAAATGGTTACGTGCAATGTGGTACGATTAATTGGGGTTACGCCCGGAGAACCGGGATTGCTTGGAAACGCGCAGAGGCCATGCCGCAGTTTAGTGTCTCGCTTCGGGCATGGAGGCCAGCGAAAAAGACTGCGCAACAATTCGTTTCCGGCTGCTGCTCCCTTTCAGCGACGGGTAATCACGATGGACAATAAAGTTTTTATGATGATGATGATGGACTTTTTGTGTGTGTTCAGGCGTGTTGTGGAAAACAAAAGCTGCAGTGTTTGTTGTCGTAACTGGCATACCAATGAACTGATGCAAACAAGTGCCTTGCGTGTTCTTGCGCGTACCTTTTTTTTTAGGCAGTGCCGTCGAATCCCATGTTCAAGATGTGAATAATAATTGAATAGCGAATAGAGCTCGAGTATTAAAAAAAAAAAAAAACAGACGTGCCTATGGAAAAAATTTACGCTGTCTCTAGGTTGTCTATATTG
This sequence comes from Dermacentor andersoni, assembly GCF_023375885.2. NCBI lineage: Eukaryota > Metazoa > Arthropoda > Arachnida > Ixodida > Ixodidae > Dermacentor > Dermacentor andersoni. The sequence continues at coordinate 46,859,371 of NC_092819.1, read as the reverse complement.
AGCTTTCGTAGCTCGTTTTGCATTGTCTTACTGTACTTGTGGCTTTTGCTTATGCGATGCTTATGCTTTGCTTATGCTTATGCTCCCGAAGGGTTTGCTTTATAAACAGCAATCGACAACAATGTATATGATGTCATAAGTCCACGGGCTGTGAAATCTATAGAACTCACAGAAAAACGTCTTTGAATTTTAATATACACCGTCTAAAGTTTTTTGCGAGTGCGTTTGGCAGCTCGTCAGCATGCGACATTCAAAGATAATGTAAAGGTTAAACAAAGTATTTAAAGATTTAGATACACTTGGCTGTGTAAATGATCGAACGAGCTTTTTCTGGATTGTGCCACCACCCCGGTTGAAAAGGCTCTTCACATCACCATCATCATCATCGTCGTCGTCGTCATCATGACCATCATGACTTTGAATCCACATGAAATTGATGACGGGTGAAATGACGCTCACGCGCAATGCACACTGCAGTCGCACAATATAATCATCATCATACTTTATGTCGTGCAGGACGAAGGCATCTTTCATGTGATCTTCAATCACTGCTGTGTTGCGCTAGCTGATTCCAACTTGCGCCTTCAAATTTACTTATTTCATCATCCCACCTAATTTTCCGCCGTCCTCGACCGCTCTTCCCTTACCTTCTACACTACACCATCACGTGCGTCCAAGTAAACTTATACGGGATAATTTATAGTTAAGCTAATCTTGTGTGCAACCGACTACAACTAGCGTGGATTTCACTGTTCTGCCGCTTACATAACCCTTGCTTTATGTTCAAACGAGGAAGTGTACGCGACTCTCCTGTCCAGTCCTCTTTAGTGATCGCAGGTGATTTCATTGGAAAACGCAAACGTGTGTCAATGCGTTTGATGCCTGCGCATGACGCGTTAAAGTGCGCGTCTGCCCTTTGAGCGGACACAGCTGTCGCGGTTTTGAGTGCCGTTTTCCTTGTTGCTCACGTTTTCCTTGTCACTATGATTGAGAGCGTGGCTTCCTCGACCGGGAGACTTTGCTCTCCGTAAATGGACTGCGCAACATGGGTTGGGCATGCAAATGTAAAACCTGTCGGGCGTTATATTCTCAGCGCCTGTCCTACCCTTCACATCCGTGTATATTCTGCAGGGATGTTCTAATGGTGAAATTTACGAATCGAACCGAATACGAGTATTCAAGAAAAATTATCTTCGCATATCGCATTGAACTTTGAATGTTTTCTTATTTCTAAGCAAACTAAAATATAATTCGGCTTGCCAGGAATCCGACCGAAAAAACAAACTTATTTACCTTTTTTGATACATGTATGTAATGCTGTTCACAAATGGATGTCCAGTCACCTAAGCAGATTGCAAATGATCAGCACCAGGTTTCATTTATCTGGTGCACTATAAGATGACATCATTCTCAAGAACAGACGCTGCAACGAAAATTCGTGTGCTTGCAAATGAAGCCATCAAAACTTTATAGAACACACCAAGCTTAAAGCATACACGTCTACACCCATCCCTTCGACTTCGACCTCCATCTGGACTCTCGACTCGAAACAGCAGTAATTTGCCGACTGTGGCTTGGTGTAGCCTACACAAGATCCTTCGCCTTCCGAGTCGGTATGGACGACAGCGCGGCTTGCAGACACTGCGGCGGCGAGGAGACTATCGAACACGTGCTTTGCCACTGTCCTCAATACAGCGCGCACCGGCTGTCACTAACAACCGCGTTGGCACGCCTTGACGACAGGCCACTTTCAGAACAGTCAGTTTGGAATGCAGATGTGGACTGTCGTCGCAGCAAAAGTCGGTCAAGGCTTTGTTGACTTTTCTACGTGACAGTGGCCTATTAGAAAGACTGTAATGATCCCGTCCTTTCTTTTTTTTTCACGCCTTACTTTTGTCCTCGCTCTTCTTTCCGTCTTTACTTCCCCTTTCCCTTCCCCTGGTGCAGGGTAGCAAACCGGAGGTTTTGAGTCTGGTTAACCTCCCTGCATTTCTCTCATTTGCATCTCTCTCACTCTCGATGAAACGATTGAATGTTCACGTCACCAGGGCCCGTATTCGCTAAAAGCTTTTACACCAGAATTGTTCGTAAGAGCAGATCAGCCAATTTTGATGCTGGACATATCATTAGCGAATGCGGCTGGCCAATGGCAATAAACAGTTACCAACGAAAAACTTTGTGAATTCGGCCCGAGATTCGTACGCTGCCTAAAGGTAAGGTGTTATAAATGATGTCGAAAATATGGCGTTCATGACGTGTTTCCGGCTCCGCAATCGCTTCCGGCGCATGCTGCTAGCAAAAGCATGGCCTTCGAAATGAGCTGCCGTAACCTAGAGAGAGCCGTCGCTGATACCTGGATTTGGACACCACATATTGGATGACGGGAAATTATCGAACATGTGTTATCTACCATGTCTGTGCACTCTGGGCCTCTGCGTACAACCACGGCTGCAATCATTCAGGACAGGGCCCTCTTGCATCGAACACGCGTTCTTTCTATTATATTCGAACAGACATGAAATCGACAGCTTCGAATACTCAATTGTCGATTCGAATGTGAATTGAATAGGAAAGATTATTTGAGCCGTGGTCAAACTTTTTAATATTCGCACGCCCCTTCTTTCTTGCGCTGTTCTTGAGCCTAAAGAACGAACCATGCAACTATCCTAGGAGCACGTGTAAGATCGACAACGCAGTGGCCGATAGCTCGTTGTGCAAGTTAGCAACAGGCAATCCATGCGAACAGTGAAATCCATGCGAAGGAATGGAATTCAATATGCGCCTGGCGTAACCTTCAACGACGATCTGGCCGATCCGTCTGCGCGGATTTGAAATTGTTCCAGCATCATAATCGAGGCTTAATGAAACGGCTTAAAGTGCAGCCGATAGACGTGGAGATCTCAGGTGACATTGCATAACTGATGAACGTTCGGAGGTTTCTTGAAGCCAGCAGCACTTTAGGAGCGAATAATTATTTGAAGACCGATAATAGAATGTATAATCACAAACTGATAAAATATAAGCGAATATAATGTGTCGTCAATTAACCGTATTCCATTTGTCCGGTATTACCCTTGAACGTGTGTATATCACCCATTGAAACATTAATGCGTTTTTATGCTACCTGACTTCAAGCGTTTTTATGTGGACCTACTTTACGTTCCTTTACGTGACTAGTCCTTTTATTCAAATCTGTGCCACGTGCTTGCGTCCCATTAACTTTGTGCGCAATTGTGATATGGGCTATAAGCAATACTCTATTAGTAAAAAAAGTTATTAAGCATTTATCTTTTGTGATAATTGGGAGGTGAGAGCACTTGCAGACTCAGTCATTTCCCGACTACCCTGCATTAAAAAAAAAAAAATGCGATATGCCTTTTCCGCCGTTGCTTTATTCCTGAAGAGCAGAGGTGAAGCCGTCTTTTCAAGGCTTCGATTCGCCACACGGATTCAAGCGACTCACTCACGGAACAGGGGACATTTGTCCACAAAAATTCGTCTGTATTCTTTCAAACAGACGTGCTTGTGTTTTGACTCAGTGCTTTAACACGTCGGTCGTCGTTGAAAGCCGCAGCCGATGGCAAGCAGCCGTGCTTGTGTTCTGACACTTCTTTGACATGTCCGTCGTCGTCGAAAGCCGGAGCCGATGCCAAACAACCGTGCCTGTGGTTTCATTCAGCGCTTTGACATGTCTGTCGTTGTTGAAAGCCGTAGCCGGTGTTGTACATGTAATAATTAACTTCGCCGTATACGATCCCCACCGGCATGTGCGAGTCCGAGTTTGGTTTCGAAATGATCGCGCATGTTTCGCAAAATTCAAGGACTCTTCGCTCCATGGTGTGCCGGCAATGCAATTACATTTCGCCCTCTCCTCTCTCTCTTCGCTTTTGTCGCTTTCTCGACGAGAAATTAGCGCTTTGTGACCCCCACTTAAGGCATATGAGTACCAAAGGACAGTGGCACGTTAGAAAAACCTTGCCTGTAGTCGCTTTCCGCTGCTGTATGCATACATTCTCCTATGATCTCTGCGGGCGCTATCGGCAGCAAGGTCTTTTGTAAGCCCCAACACGTATGCATGATCTTGCACTCTGTCAAGACGTGCATTTCGCGCACGATAAAAAGAAACGATTTTTGGCATGTTCCCGTTGTTACATTCTTGTTGTTAGGTAACAGAAACCACACGACGAAATGAGGTTTCTCCATCGAAAAATTAGAAGCTACATGGGAAGACACGAGGCGACATATATAACGCCCCTTTGAGCAAAGCTGATCCGATCTCTGGAGGCTAGGCATTTTAGCTATTCACCGTGAGATCGAACTACAGGTGGGAGCAGGGTCGCCGCATTGGTGTGGATAAGCGGTTGACGGCGCGCATTGAATCGTACACAGCGGCGTTCCGCTGGGAACGATTTGGCCCGATTTTGGTATAATGAACGCACTGACTGCAGTGAACTATTTTATTTTGCCCTTGAATGGCACATTTTTGCACAAGATGTGCAGAATGTTTCTATTCATTCACTCATTCATTCTGATCACATTGGAAATATTGACAACGGCTGTGTCGCCGATTTCTCAACAAACAATAGATTGTCGAATCAGCGAAGGGTGATAATATGAGGTGATATGAAAAACAAACAAACAAACGGTCTGGCAATTAGGCACATTTCGTAAACATGTTTGAAATGAGCGCAAACTGTCATTCAAAGGGAGACTGACACTCAGCCACACAGTTTCGGCACTTTCTTGAGGACGGACGGGAAAAAGCTGCCAAATGCAGCTTGATAGATATAGAGACGGAAGGACTTTCCTGTAGACCAACGTCGATGCACCGCATAGATTTGCAGGCACGCGATCGCGCACAGATTCTGCATATACAGCTATGTGATTGCGGTCTCCCCTCCGTAACCCTTCCGCCATGGCAGCCAGAATGAAACAGCGGCTGGCCCGTCGCGCGGCCCGTGAGGAGGTTTTCACGAAGTGCCACCGTGCCGGCAGCATGCAACGCTTTCCAAGAAAGGCTGCGGGCCTTGCGCACATAACTCTCGCTCGCACGCGGCTTGCGTGAAGGATGTTAGCGTCGTTGAACAACCCGTTTCCGCTTCTTCGCACTCAAGTGTGCCGCGCGGGCATACACGGGGCGCGTGACCTCGTGACCGTCGAAGAGCCTTGCCGCCTGTCTCGTATTGGCACCATCGTCGCCGCTCGCCTGGAAAATCCACAAGTACGCCTCCTCGAAGGCTACACGGGGACATCGCGTGAGCGCGTGGTTTTTGTGTCTGTCCGACGGACGTTTATGTACATCGCTGGTGTTGCACAAAGCTGTCGCTACGTATACCGACCGTCACATAGAAATGTCAACATTCCTAAGAGTCATTCAATGAATAAAGCTATGAAGCATTAATTGTTTAAATAATTAATCGGTATACTGCGTCGGAGGAGGCCTCGTATGCTTGTTGTTTTCTTTCCTCGTGCAAAAACCAAGCAGGAGCGCTATTAAAGATAATTGCGTTTATGTTCAGTTGAGGAGATTATCGTTCAGTGACTCATGTTAGCGCTAAAATGACAGCACGGAGACTGACATACGTAGAGAAGGAAGTAACAAAACACGAACTCGCACTACGGCGCGCTACTTTTGACATGCCAGAAACTAACCGCCCGAACCAATATTATGTCGACACTCGCGTGCGTCACCTGTTTTCGCACTCTGGCCGACCGGCGCTGTCTTGGGCGTCGGCGTCTGGCCGAGCGAGAAAAGAAAACGCCTCCACGTCATAACTCACCCTCCAGACAGATTTGTAAGCGGCGTACTCGAATCCACCGATTTGATGGGAAGCACTTTGCGGGCTTTCCTATTTGCTGTCACGCCCCTCGCACGGCGTCTAATGTAGCCTTGATCTACTTCCTTGCTGAACAAGAACCGCTTGCGCTATTTGCGCTACGTAATGTTTATCACACGGTAACGCCGCGATGACTTTCTCGTGATTGACGTGTTGAGAGCTCGTGCGTGTGCTTTGTTCTTAATCTCAATTTATTGTCGTGATCACTTTTCCACATTAGTGACTTCTTACGGGGTTTGCCGCGAACTGAACAATTTGAGTGTCGGACTAATAGTAAAAGCAGTAAGCGTGTTGCAGCTTCGGTCACAACTGACTCAGCATTACTCATGATACGTATATATTTGCAACTTTATGGCAAGTTCTTAGTATATATAGCGCGAGTTTCCTTTACTCTTAGCGATCGTGAAAGGTCTTAATTTCCTATCTATATTGTTTGCACGTACGGTTATTGTTCTTACTGTTATTCTCTCACTCTCCATGGTCGTTTTGATGTCCGCCAGAGTCGCGTCGGTGGAATCCCAAAATTATTTGCGAGAAACTTGCAAATAAACAAATGCTGTCATTATGCCTGGAGGATTCGAACTTACGACCAACAAGTTGTCAGTCCAGGATTCTACTTCTCAGCCACTCTGCCGATGCTGCAGCTGTAGAGAATAATAATCCTGCAGAGTGTGCGACCGCGTCAGCAGCTGCTGCGACTGGCTAACCGCCCGCTCAACACCTGTGCACCCGATAGAGCTGGCGTCCGCGCTTCGCGTCCGACTACGCAGTGACGCCGTCCGATCGACGTTCAGCGTTGTACGCGGCAATCTCACTGCGACTGCGGTGGCATTTCGCCCTTAGAAAACGCTCCGTCCACGCATTTGAAAGTGTTTTCGCATGTTTGGGCTGTTCTTGTTCAGAAAAAAAAGAATAAACACACACAAAAGCTCTGAACGCGCACTAGACTTTTGCATTTCGGAAATATAGTTAAACGATTCAGCTAGACCTATAGTTTAGTGGCCCTCGTAACAAAATTACCAAAAGTGAATGTCGCATTTTAGTTAACTGTGTGTACTACAGCGCATTCGTGCTGACCTGCATCGTATGGGCGCTCTCCGTATACCTTTCCCTTGACCCTCTTGGCACAGTTCGACACACTTCGTTCTTGCCGTAACGTTTTCATAGCTGTCCTTTTTGCATATTTATGACGTTACGCGGCGCATTGAATGGACGTCGCAATGCTGAACGCCCACGAACGCACTACTCCACTTTCTTAAAGATTTAAGACCGACTGATTAAGCTCTGATAGTGCGGAGAGACGGCCCTGATTTGTGTGTTCGGGTTACGTTCGTCGGATTTCCTCTACACTCCATTTACATACAACATTTTCCAGTCGCCTCCAGCAAGATCGCTTGCTTTCCTTCTCTCTCTACGCAACAACAGGTATTTAGGATTATCAACTATCGACCGCTTTCAGTCCACGCTATATCCATGCAAGGATTTGTGTTTCCGAAAGCGATCTCGCTCTGCATATAACCAGTCTAAAATAAGAATGCACAGCAACCCCTGTGAAATCGCTTCGTTATTTTCTACGCAGGATGTATTAGTTATTTTGCGGAGTCCGCCGCCAGTGTAAGCGCTTTCGCTTGAAGGCAAGTAAAAATGGTTGTGCGCTAATGCGTGTTGAGATTTTTTTTTAAGCGCCCCCCTCCCCTTCATTCTATAGCCTGAGTAGTGTATTTGGAATTTCGGTATAGCCGACCCTTAAGAGACCTACCCTGCCATTTTTATACATCTGAAAAGAGGAAGAAAGAACAAATTCGTTGACCTTCAAAGAAAGGACAGGTGCATAGGATGTGCACAGGCTTCGGAATCGACGCCTTTCGGCCATCCCATGCAAGGTTGAGCAATCGTTCGCGATTGCAACGCGCAGGCACAGGTGACAAAGTTGCTCCACATACAAGGTATACATAACATTAGGCAACAAGCGCAGTTGCATCGATGGATCGAGTGAATCGAGTCGCTGATACCTGAGCTCCAGGCGAACGTCACTGCTGCAAATTCATATCACGGACAAACTTTCTCAGCTGCCTTACCGTGTCTGCTGCGTACAAAGAAACTAAAGCGTATAGTGTGCGCATTCATGTGGTGCGCGGGCAGCTTTTCCGGCACGCTTGTTGCCGGAGGTACCGCACTTGGACCGGTACCTACTGAAACGCGACGTTGTGACCTTTCTTCGATAGCTTGGTCAAGTGCTTTAAGTATCTTGGACACGAATTATTCGCAGCTCACATGAGACGTTGCAGGGTTGCCTTCGATTAAAACTCTAGTCGGGGCTAGCCTGTTCATTGCAAAAATGGATACCTAGACGGCATTCGAGTATACGCTCGGTAGTCGTTGCTCTCCGTGGTGCGGTTGGCTTCTCATAAATAATAATAAAAAAGAACGATGTACTATAGTTCCGGTCGCCATATCCGAGGCTTGAGCGCAACCACGAGTTCGGCCTAACCGCTGACTGCGATGTGTAACATCGACGCATAAAACTCCGGTATGGTGCGTAATCAGTCCACGCGATGTCTCGTACGGCGGATATGATTGCCGTTCAGGGGTCGGAGGCGCAATTGCTCCGCAAGCCATGCTTGCAGCCTGCGGTTTACCTCGGGTCAAAGGTTGAGACGTCGTATGTGTGCCACCTATTGAGACAGACCGGTCAAACCTAACGGTTTTCGATTATGCATTCGACGTGCGCAGCATATACGACAACACGACTCGAATGAGGACGCGTCGGCATTCTTTTTTTATTATTATTTATTTCGCAAGACGTAGTATCTGAACCTCTCAAGATAAATGTTCCGTGGCATTAATGCAGTTGCACTTGCAAAGAAGAATTGAGCAGGATTGAGGTTATATTTCGGCCCAGTCTTCAGGGCTGTCTTTAATTGTGGCTTTGATGACTGCATGCCACCTTTAAACGGACTCTTTGCGTTTCCTGTGCACTGTTTTTGTAGCACTAGCCGCTAATAACTTTGAAGCAGATGCTTTCTTTGCGTACCTCTCCAAAATTTGGTGTAAATAAGTACAAGCGTGAGTAACGGTTCTCTCCGAACAGACAACAATTTGGGCCACTTGGTTATGTACCCCTGGGTATGGGCCACTGGGTTAAATTTTTGTCCAATCCCCTAAGACAGGTATGTGCCATGGTGACGCAGGAGGTACACGATCTTGAAACGTATGCGTGTTGCATACCTCTTTCTTTGTGCCATACACCTGTCATCAACACTCTTCCGTCTACAGGCGTCATGCATCGCCTTCGTCCTCGTAACGCAAAGAACTAACGCTTACAGGCGACAAGGTCGTGCACGTGTCATCCGCTACCGCTGCTACCTCGCTTATTCAAAGAAGCTTCGTGTCTCCGTAGCCGTCGCCGCCGCTGGGAGGCGGCTATCAAAAGTTCAAAGCTGGCCGACCAGCTCTGGGCCGTCCGGCAAGCCGAAGATGCCGCCTGAGTCCAAGGACTTCGAGCCGCCACCTGAGGCCACCACAGCAAGAACTGCCAGACTATTCTTTAATAAAGTTTCTTCTTCTTCTTCTTCGTGTCACTCGGATTGTAATCTAGCGTTGAATCTGTTTGCTATTTTTCTCCTTCTCTCTCTCTTCCTTTCTTTCGTTTCTTTCTTTGTACAAGCAGGCTTCAAATTTCGCCTAGTTGGTTAAACATATTTGCTGCTGCCAAGCTGTTCAAACTGTCCGAGATTTACTTTCGCGCTGTTAGTTTAAATATGCTACAAGATCCCATTCTCGTCGCACATTACACTGCTTTAAGTTCAGCTTATGGTCATTTATCAACGTTTTTTTTTTTTTTTTTGCACTTCCGCTCCGTTCCGTTTTGCATGAGTTCGCCGCGACCTGCAGCAAATTTATCGCGCTTCTCCATACGCATTATCTTCGAAAACAAAGATAAACCGCCCGACGATTCCGAAAGCGAACGAGCTTCATTGCACATGCGTAGTCGATCGGCCGTCATCGGCTGCCCGGTTCACGCCTGCGTGTCGCCGACTATACGCCAACGCGTGGTGCACAGATCGTTTGAATAACTATCACACACCGGGTATATCGCGTACGTGTATGCGCGCTGCCACATGCGGTGACGCGATGAATTGGGCGTCGTTTCACACGGTGTGCCAGCTAGGGGCGTGGCGCATTTTTTTCTGCAACTTAAACCGGTGTACTGAGAGTTGCGTGTACTGTAAGTGGATTTCTACCGTTTCCGGGCTTAGTATCACGGGTCTCTATTGCATAAACGATTTTTTTGCCTTATTCGGAGTTGCTGTAGCGGGCCTGTACAAGCGGAGCTTTACTGCATCCGGAGGTACTGCCACGGAGCTCTGCTGTAGCACGCCGGGGAACTGAGCCTTGCGCTCGCTGCACGAAGGTCATGCGTATAGACCAGACTTGGCGTCGACGCGCTAGTTGCGAGGTGTGCTGAACAGCTGCCAAGCTCTCAGAGCCGACAAGCGCCATGTACCGCTCTACGGACATCTGCACTCAGTAACAAGTTGCTGTTACGCAAGCTACGGCAGAGAATTAAGGAATCACGCATTCTTTTCTCGGGCATTTGCAAGCCGCGAGCCTCAGAGCTTTGCTCGACGGCGTGGCCAGAAATGCCGATAAGGTGGCCGTCGGGAGTGCAAAAAAAAAAAAAAAAAGAAATGGTGAGTGTACACCAAGTGCAGTTTTTGAATTTCAAGGTCATATGCGACTTGCTTCTCAGAAGAATCAAAGCAACTGAGCTGCTCAAATTTTAGTAACAGCCGTATGACATGAAACCAACTGCAAAAAAAAAAAAAGTAACTAACGCATTAGAGAAAAATTAACATTCGTTCATCAACGAACTCTAAGTTTCATCGTGATCTAATGGCGGTAAATGTTGTGACAATATTAATATGCATGATAAAGACAAATCGAAGACGGAAGAAGGCGGTTCTACCAATGGCGACTTTTCGTGTGCTTCCATTTGTCGTTTGCATTACTAAGAACACGAAGTTTATAATCATCAAGGATAGTCATCTATACCAGTGAACAGTTTCTAGGAGTCTTCAGAACAGTGAGCAAAACTAATCGTACCAGCGTAGAATTTCGGCAATTGGACTCCAGGCTATTTTCACAAATGTCTAGTTCTGCCTTGCGTAGAAAACTTTGCCTGGCACCAAAGCATGAAAGTTTTTCCGTCGTCCATGGATATATTTCTTTTTTTTAATAGTTTCGATCGCTATGCGCGAAGAAACTGCGAGGTCCGAACTGAACTATCGACTGCTAGCTAAATTTGGGCAGAACTTATGACCGGCCATAACGTGTTTCTCGGGCAGTATTTCACGCGAAGCCTATATTGGTTGAGAATCTGAATGAATGGAAAACTGGACTGAAGAAAGGCAACACCTAGAATACGGGACATTGAAGAAGACCGGTAAATTTCACAGCGCACGCCAAGATGCAACCGATAAGGCGGCATAAAACGCGTTTCGCGAGAAAGTTGAACACAGTTCTTTTATGTATAACCTTTTTTTTTTTTCGTGATATAGCATGCTTTTGCAGCGGCGCACACATACAAGAATGCGAAAGCAGGGCATGCGTACAGCCAAGAGACAAGCATAACGTCCTTGAAGCCCGGTATCGGTCGACGGAATAGGCTAAACGCTACATCTATCCAAAATACAGGCGAAAAATTTGGTGACTGGGCGATAAAAATTAACTCTGCATTAAAAAAAAAATTAAATTCGTCGCTGTTACGTGCAAGAATCACGATTATGGAGCACGGCCGTAGTGGGCGACACTAGATTAATTTGACCATCTGGGATTCTTTGAAGTACAGCAATCCACGGCATGCGAATGTTTTTGAATTCCGCCCCCATAGGCCTGGGGTCGCAGCTGCCGGGATTGAACTCGCGACCTCGGGCTTAATAGCGCAACGCCAAAAGCACTGCGCTATCGTGGTGGGGGAACTCTGTAGTTATCTGCACAAGTAAATTCGACGAAAGCCTGCTTGGACAACTTGGAATGACTCCTTTAAACGGGCGTCAGATTATTACACTTTTCGCTTTAGTGTGAGCACAAGGCCGATGAATCACAAAACACTTCATCTCTCTGATAACGACTGACTTAAGAAACTGACTTTTCTTTTGCTGTAAAAACAGGTAAACTGTGATGTTGCTCCTTTTTTTTCTTACTTTTCTTTTTCCTCTGGGAAACTCTTCCCCAAAAGGCTACAAGCCTTCTTTATAATAACAAAGTATCCACGTTTACGTCTTCAAGAACACTGAATTTTGCCCCTCAACTCCTTGCGTGGGTATGGCAGATTTCCACGTTGGGAAAAGTGTATGTAGGAATAAATTTGTAATTATTATTGCCGGTTATCACTGGTGCTGGCGTTAGATATTTTGCGTGGTATTATACTGTCTCTTAGTGCTTGCGGGTCGCTGTTCCGCATTTGTTTAAATACTTTTATGAGAACACTTCTTATTTTGTAAGTGTTGCTTCTCTGTACACTCCTATTTTTCTATTGGGCGAGGGTAATAAGTGGGTTCGGCTTCCACCTGTTGCAAGGTGTCTGTTCGTCCACTTTCATTTCCCATTTTCGAATTAATTCTACATTTCAATTAAAGGTAGCAGTTCATTTCTCCTTTTCTATTTAGATGACTTCATTGTCTTTTCCCTTCATATTTATTCTATTGCATTGGAATGCCTAAATAAAAGTAGTAAAGAAAGTGGAAAGACTATTCGATGGCAAAATCAAAGTACATGGCAGGATAAATGACTCACTTTAGGAGCATCCTCACGATACCTCGAGGCACTTACAAAGTAGTAGTGCCAATCTAAATGATGGCGCCCGAATAAACTATATGCTAGTGATGACGTACGTTTTTAATTTTGTGTACCTTTTATGATAAGAAGCGTAGCAAAAAACTTATCCTCGTTAATCAATACTTCTTGACTGTTTCCGTTTATTGGCAACCGCTGTCTTGTAGCTAACTCCAATTTTATATATATGCAAACACACACAAAGTGTCCCACGCAACTTTAGGCAAACGTTCAAAATATGCAAATGCGGCGTCGCAGGAGAGACCCAAGGTCTGGTTGTTTGTCGTCGCTTGCAGATACTCAGACTATTTTTTTGCATTCCGCCTAATTGCATAATTATGCCTAATTAATTAATCAACTTCTCGGATATCTTAATTAGACAGAAACTGTCAATGATAAAACTGTAAAGCAACATGAAAAACACCCGATACAGTTTTCTGTTGCTCAATACGTGCTACATAAAAGTGTTTTTCCGAGCGTGAAAGAAGCCCGCGAATAGACGCAATATTGCCGCATGGCTGGCCGCTCGAGGCACTTCGCTTCTATTCGCGGGCTGCTTTCACGCTCGGAAAAACACTTTTATGTAGGGCTATTGAGCAACAGAAAGCTGTATTGGGAGTTTTTCATGTCGCTCTACAATATTCTAACTGACACTTTTTATCTAATTATAATGTTAGAGAAGTTGATTAATTATTTAAGACTAATTATGTTATTAGACGGAATGAAAAAAATATAGTTTGAGTATCTCAAATCGACGGCAAACAACATTACATTGTTCTGTCCAGCTACGTGGTATTTGCATATTTTAAAGCTTGGCTAAAGTTACTTCGGAAGCCATGTATGTATGTATGTATGTATGTATGTAATAATAATAATAATATTTGGGGTTTTACGTGCCAAAACCACTTTCTGATTATGAGGCACGCCGTAGTGGAGGACTCCGGAAATTTTGACCACCTGGGGTTCTTTAACGTGCACCTAAATCTAAGCACACGGGTGTTTTCGCATTTCGCCCCCATCGAAATGCGGCCGCCGTGGCCGGGATTCGATCCCGCGACCTCGTGCTCAGCAGCCCAACACCATAGCCACTGAGCAACCACGGCGGGTATGTATGTATGTATGTATGTATGTATGTATGTATGTATGTGTGTGCATGTATGTATGTATGTATGTATGTATGTATGTATGTATGTATGTATGTATGTATGTATGTATGTATGTATGTATGTATGTATGTATGTATGTATGTATGTATGTATGTATGTATGTATGTATGTAAAATCAGCATCAGCCTAATTTTCACGTCCGCTGCAGGACGAAGGTCTGATCGCAGGGAGTGTCCTTCGTCCTGCAGTGGACGTAAAAATAGGAGGCTGCTGCTGTTGCTGCTGATGATGTATAGTGACGCAGCTAATTGGAGGCGTCAACTTTTCAACTGGAGGGTCCCATCAGGACTTGTTTTGTGGGCCAGTCGGTTCATGCTTAAAACATAACTGTAGCGTCAAAAAGAAGGATACGAGAATGGCGACATGATGAAATCTATACCGGTCGTCCTGTCGCCTTTCCTGCGGCCTTCTTGCTTACGCGAAGGTTCCAGGTTCGCTTCGAAGACATACTCGTATGTGGGGTGCTATAGCGCTCAAGTCTCCTTTTTCATTTCTCTCCCTCTCGCTTCTGGCGGTGATGAAAGCTGCCAAGTTAACGGCAAGAGCCCTATTTTGCTTATTTCTTTCAGGAGAATACCGCCATGGTGCCATTTTGAAGAAATCCAAAAAGGACATGACAACCCCTTAAAGAGAGTCCGAAGGAGCAGCGTGGCACAATTTGCGAGAGAAGAAATGAACAGAATTATGAACCTGTCTCAAAGGCGATGCTAGGTGAGTCCCACATTGGTTGGTTGGCTGGTTGGTTTTCCTCACTGAGGGGCTCTTGCGCACGCTAGGGAATTGGTCAAGAATTGGATTTTGCAAATTAGGTAGTCAAACCTGAAGAGAAACACTAATGGGAAATCTTGAACAGGTGATGAGAAAAGTAAAATAAGACAGAGATTTAAGCATTTAGCAACGAAATCGTCCTGATGCAGTTTTAAACTTCACAACAGGTGTCCCGGCATCCCGATGACAATGTGCTTGGGAGTAGGTTCCCCAAAGAAAGAATATTAGGAGTGGCAAGATTCAATCCAATACAATGAAACAGTGCTTCGAACATATTTTGTCTTAGCAATGGGAAATTTGCTTCTTCTTCCACTGCATACAGTGCTTTACAGGTGAAAGACCCGATTCCTGACACGTAAGGCAAGCCAAGCCATCTCCTACCGCAGGTTAAACGGGGGCAGTGAAATGAAGTCGGCGACGGACGTGCCTTTAGGAGATCTGGCCTGATATCGGCTTGACAGCGGTGTGGCGAATTCCACGCGATAAAAAAGGCTGCAGGGCTGTTTCTGAAATCCTGAGGCGTCGCGGTTGTAGGCGCCGGCGCTTTTGCCGCGCCCTCTTAGTTTTGCGTAACTGCTCGTGCGCGTGTGTTATGGCTTCGGACCGTTGTCTTCCTTCGTAGCTTCGCGCTCCACCGCCTCTTGCGTGCGCCAGATTCGTTTACGTGGGTTGTTGCATCGGCGCATGCGCCTGACGTCGAGCGGGAGGAAGTTGCGCCAGCGCGAAGCAGCTGACAATGCGAGACAACGCATTTGAATGCGCGCGCACTTTTTGCACGTCACGAGGGGCTGGTCACGTGCAACAGCTAGGCCGGTCCTTTTCAGTGATCCATCATTGTCTGCCACGGAAGAAAGCAGCAGTGCGGCCGTAATCTTTCCTGGTGTCCTGCAACCCCTTCAGTGTACGCCGCTTTCTTGATACTGTTGTTATGCTATACTGTCATTGTCTTCATTTTCAACCCGCCCCGTATACAGAATTTGCGCCGAGCGAGCACGCCTGTTTCACTACAGCATATTTGCTGTAGTCACTTCCTTTCTTCCCTCGAGCTTTCGGAGAGCTATACGCGAAATTCCGGCTGCCTACTGGGTCATCTCAAAGTGAATTGGGCCACGCCGCGTTCGCGGAAGTTTGTTATTGAATTAGGGTTGGGTGCTCACCTTTAGCGATGGGGCTGCACCCTGACGGTGGCGCCGGACGCACCGAGACGCACACGAGTTGTGAGCGCATTGCCGCAGGGGGGCGCGAGAGTGCGACGCGGCCACGCTGATTTACTTTGCACTTTTCGATATGACAATAGCTCCTGTGTGCGTGCTGATTTGTTTTAGGTCTGTAGGTCTGTCCATGAGTGTAAGTCGAGAGGTCTACGTCGTTTTGAGTGCGTGAGAGTCCCGTTTTCACGAATGTTGAGGTTGTCTAACAGTGCAAAGTAAATAAGGGCGAGACTTACAGGAGCCAAGTTTTACTACGAATATCAAGGGGGTGTGTCAGAGAGAGAGAGAGGAAGTGACCGAGTGTGTGGAAAATTCCGTCGACTTCTACTTCTGCACAATATAACAAGAACACTCACATTGAAAGGTAATTTCCGTCTTAAATGATAATGCAGAGTGCCCTGAGTGCTGTTAGAAGTATTATAAATCGAACTCTGTTACTGGCATTCCTATCGTTTCCTTTACTTGCTTGCACGCATGATTGGCACTGTTGCGACAGTATACGCAGGTCATAAAGTTCCTATTTGCGCGCTCTCTCTTCGTGTGCCCGCGCGTTCTTCGAGGTAACGCAGTTTCGCTTCGTCAAGGACGTTTCAGCCTGCAATCAAGTCGCATCAACCAAGCACTTCTTTCGGAACCGGTTGCGCTAGATCGCCGGATAGTTAACCGCTTCCAACCTTTATCCGCGCGTCCGGCGGACTCCTTATAAGCCATTAGCGAGATTAGTAGTAAGAAAAAAAAGTGCCCTCGCATACCCAGCGCCATTTATCTAAGGCCCAAGTATGGAGACGTCATTGAGGTTAAGTCGCGCGCTTACGTTTACGCTATGCCGCCTCACCTTCTGTTCCGTTGCCTTGACGGCGTCATAAACCCCATACGTGGGATTTAATGTGCGACGAAAGCATTGCGAACAAACAAACGTGCCACGGGGCGTTGATTGCGCTTTGTGGTGTATGTCGGCCAAGTGTTACGCTGAGTGAAACCCGTGTGGCGTGTCTCGAGCGCGTCACCGAAGGCGCGCTGTAAAATGATTTACGCCCTCGAAAGTGAATGACACTTTAGATATGTCCGTAACTGACAGTCTTGCATCCAGAATGGTGTAAGGGGTGGGGTGTTCTAGACAGATTTACAGCCTTATTCACTTTTGAGGGTGCAAATTGTCTCACAGTGCACAGCCGGAACGGATGTTTTGGAATATCGTGGTTGGTTCAGCGAACACGGCGTTCTTTTTGTCGTGCGCAGCGCACTTTTATTTTATTTTCGATCGTCACTTTATCCTAATTAATAATGTCATGCACAGTCTGTACTGCGATGCTTGAGTGGAACAGGGAGGGAATACCCCCCCCCCTCCCCCGAGGCCTCACTCACATAATGTCGCGCAGGGTTTTTGTCATCTTGTTTAACAACCGTCAGCTGACTGACCTATCAGACAGGTATACATGTGTGCAACAGTGGTGCAGCCGCAACTACTATTATTTCTTTATATTTTATTTACGCTGTTGTTCAGTTGTGACCTATAATGCGGTGAAGGGGTAGGAATGTGGGGCGTTTACGTAAGAAGTGGTGAGGAAGTAAGGCTGGTCATGGTAGAATCCTGGCAATGAATATCATTTGAGGCCTCGGTGAGCTTGTAATATATTGCCGCTAGGTGTCGCAAGCCCGTGCTGAAAAAGAAGTTAGGAACGGGGCGCGCTTTCTTTACGATCAACGCCATCTCGTCCGGCTCGCTGTACTGTGCTTCATTATATAGGTGGTGACAAACTAGTGGATTTGCCGGGTGCACCAGACGTACCCCGCACCTCCACCAGTATGATGTTTTTTGTTATAGTGACTACAGTAACTGCGAAGAGCCTTACATCAGATGGCAGGACTGAGTTGGTACTGATGGGGCGTTATTAATCTACATTTCCAACAAAGAAGTAGGTAACTTTTTCTTCTTTTAAGTCAACCAGTCTGTGCATATGCGGTGCACATTATGCTCTACAGATGCCGAAGTGGTTCCGGCAACAACATCACACGAAACTGCCAAATGCTATCACTACTTTTGTTTCAAGGATGGTCAGAGCCAGCTCTCGCCAGCAGAGCGCTTGATATAATATGAGAAGAAGCCAACCTAACAATTAAAGAAAACCACAGAGAGCCCCCGGGAGGAAATCCTTAAACGCCGCCTAAAACAGCGTGGCTGGTTCGACGAGTACGGCGATGAAGAACAACGCCAAGGACAGTGATAATAGCAATTACAAGACGACAACAATAACAACGACAACTTCGACGATGGCACAGTGGTTCACCTGAGTTCGAATGCTAGGTGACGATAATGAGCTTTGATACGGTGTCATTATGTGGCACAGTCGCAGGTCTTCGTTGGTATTGTTCGCACGTAACTCCCGATGCGGGCTGATTACGGAAACAGCCTAATCAAAGGGATGGACGGATCAATCCTGACACCACGTCAGTGCAGCACATGAGCATTAACGAGTGTTTTAATGTGACGGACGCACCAAGATTGGTAACATGAGTCTGTTGTTGAATCACACGACTTGCTCGTCGAACAGCGGTCGTTATGCCGTTGTGGTACCGGTATACTATAGTATGCAGAAAGCGGTGCATAAAAATCACCAAAGTAGAGAAACATGTAGGTGATGCATCATAAGTAGAAAGAATCAGAAGATAGGGTTGTACGGGGTACGTTGACAAAATCAATAGATCAAAGTCGCAAGGAGGTGGCAGGCAGCATCAGTATATCGTGAGGCCGTAATAGTTCACCGATGACCACATGAGTGAGAGAAAGTTCGTGTAGCTGCTAATTGATAATCACCGAATGATAGGAGCCAACGCTATCGCGCCACAGTCTTTCAGGCTTAACAGGAGGGCCAGTGAGTGCTTGTTTCTAGAGACTTCTTTCATCCTATACAAACAAAGTAACTACAACCATCATGGTCATACCTACGACAGACGCCACGAAAATTGGCAGAGGTAACCTTAACAGTTATCGCTGCACACAAAGGTCTGTCGACGAATCTCGCCACAACGAACACACTTTTAAGAGAGCTTGCACGAGCCTGCCCGGCCACGAAGGCCTTGACGCTGGCCAAGCGTTGGCCGGCGCCCAATTTGCCCTTGAGCGACGTCGCATACTTCGGTGTGCTCTTTGACATATATGTTTTCAATAATAACCTCTCAACTCTCGAACAGGTTGCAGCAGATGCGAATACGGGTTGGAGTCTGATAAACTCCCCAATCAACAAGCTCAGCCAACGCATGCGTACGGTTGTGACCTTTAATTGTAGACATTGGCAAACTGTTGCATATCTTCCCCATTATTTCGCTCATGCCTTCTATGCAAGCGGTGTGAAATTCTTGTCACGCGAGAGTATATTTTAAGGTTAGACCGTCTGATCCGATAGTGCCATTTGCAATTTGATCTGTGCCATTAATCAGCGTGCAAACTGCTGCTCAATGAATTAATCAAACGTGAATTCTTTTGAAAGGCTGTCTTCGTTCTCTCAAGAATACTCGCGGTCCTGTCGCCTACAGCAAACGCCATTTGCTGCACAACGGGCCACATTGAAAGGCCCCTGCGTATGGTGCGCAGTCGTCGCCAGCACTATGAGCTCCTCCCAACTTTTTACAAAACAAAGCCGCCCTTAGCGCCCGACCTTGTGGTGACTGCAGATTGCTGTCGCGTACTTCCGGTCGCCACTTCCGGTGTAGACCTCGGTCATTCCTGGAGTGCCAACTCAGGTGCATCGGTTTCGCGTATTTCGTTGGCTACGGACTTCCGGACCGCACAAAACCGAAATGTATCGCTTAATAAAGGAACGCTCGTCCAAGCCCTGTGGAAAGTTATTCCTCGTTTTTTCGCTATTATCTATCGCCGGTGAAACCCGCTTGTTTTATTGCGCGGTACGTTCAAGGCCGGTTTCGTCAGTTATCGCTGCTGGACAGCTATAGCTTCGGCGCGGGAGACTTCGTCGTATCTAAATCGAGGGTGTGGCCACGTATTAAATGAGCGACTGCCCTTGGGAGCTAGAGTACATAACATCGAGATATACACTCCACATGCGGAGATGGAAGTGTTTGCGTGGATATATCCTCAAAGGTGTGGTGGCGGTTGCCACGCTATAACTGTTATCTGCCCTGGCGCCAAGTGTTAGACGACCATTCTGGTGGCTTTTCACTTGTGCGCCCTTCCTGACATTGATGTAAATATCTTAAATACACCGTGAAAAAAGGTAAGGCGTGCAGACATGGACGCAAGCGGACCACACAACACAAACGACGACTTTTGTGTCATATGGTTCTCTTCTATTGTGTCCGTGTCTGCACGTCTTACTTTCTTGCACGGTGAAATCCTACGAACTAGCTCAACCTTCTGTGTTTTTATCTTGAATTGGCTGGACCAGCGATGCATACGTTATTCTCAATTTGCGCAGTAAGCCAGAAAGGCAACTTGCGGGGACGGTTCCAAATAAAAGGCATCGTCTGCCCTGAATATAGCCACGGACATTTTTTTTTTTTTCTTTCAGACTTGGCATTCTTTTGCGTCGCACTAGTACCGCTCTGGTAGACTTGCAATCTGTGGGCGCCGATTTTTGTTGCACAAATGATGGAAAAAGAATAAGGGGATCTGAGGGCACAATTTTTGTGTTAGAACCATACGAAGCACAACAGGGGAAATCACAGCAAGTATAGGGGAAGTTGACTGTTACGCAGGTGGGAGCCGGACCCACATCTTCCGTATTACGCGTTCAATGGTTTGCCGTTAAGCTGCCGTGGTGACCGTCCTCCCGTCAACTTTCATGGATATATATATTAGATAAGGGCGATGGCGGCTGTTTTCCTTTGTGACAATGAATCTGAGACGCTAAGGACCGTTATTTGGCGCATTTTTAAACACGAAATTAATATAATGCGCAGGATTACTAAAGTAGTACTTAACTCTACTTAAAGCAAGGGTAACGACTGGCGTAGAAATTACAACGATAAGGGCAACTTTTCCTTATCTTTATCCATAGTGGCACCCGAACGTCAGACACGCCTTCTTCCTAGTCAGAACATTGCACGCTCCTTATATTTAAGTAAGCACCAGTAATATGCTATATTCGTTGTACCGGTAGAGCACAACGCGCGGGTTCGTTACCCGGTTACGACGGCGGCCTTGCATCTCGAGCAAAAGGCGCAAAGCGCTTGCCTGAGGATATTTCAGAGCGAGGTCTTTGAATCACAAAGAGGTCAAAGTTAATTCGGAGGTCTCCATTGAAACAAGTATGCGTATTATCCAACTGTCAGGCTTAAGGAGTGAGGCAAGTGTTATGTGGGGGACACGATGGAGAGGTAAGAAGAAGCGCTTGCTAAACCGTACCTGCCGCCTGGGAACGAACACTTGTGTTGCTTTTGCACAACTTGAGAACGGGCACGAAAATACAGCGTTCTAACTGACGCAGCGAATGCTATATACAACTTGAGCGAGTACGTGAGCACTCTTTGATGCTACGAATAATTACGATGATTAGAAATAATATAATTAACCTACTAAAGGGCAACTCAAAGGAAAGAAAACGAAAAAGATTTCGAGGGCGTTAAGCCAATAATTTGTTTAATTAATGCAGGGCTAAAACGAAAGGTGGGAGGTTTGGCGTCGCTTACCTGCTTGAGCGCCCGTCGCCGATGCAAGACGAGTAAATTTTCTCCTCGAGTTCCGGCGGAAACTTTCTTTTCGTTTTTTTCCTTTTCTTCTCTCGCAAACCTTGGCACAGATGCGAGGCAGCAGCAGTATCTTCGCTATACGGTCGAACGACGCAGCGTGAAGTCACTGTTATAACGGCACGCGCTACTCGTGCGAGGCGCCGTTTTCGAAATCCCGCACGAACACAGCTCCGCGCGCGTCGGGGCGATCTAACGCAACACCGTGAATCGCTCCCCTTTGTAAAACTTTGTCAGCGACCCGACGACCGCGTTTCTTTCAGCGCTTGGGCGAAGAGCAGTCCCGGTACATCACCTCCAGCCGGCTCGTGTGTATATTATATAACGCCCAGGCACGGCGGCGGGAGTGGGTACAGTATCGGGCGTTCCTCTGTGCTCCTAAACGGGGCCACGCGTTCGTGTCCTACACTCACGCACGGGTGTCGTCGTCGCCGCCGCCGTCGTCTTGGGCTCCTCGCATCCGAGTGAGATCTTCCGATGATGACGTTTAGTTGCTGGGACGACTGTCCAGTTCCTCGCAGTGCGTCGGGTGGAACTTTTGGAGCGTTAGCCGCGAGCAGCCGTCGTACTACGACCGCGCAGCAGGCCAGCAGACATCTAGCCTCTGCCGACGTTCCTGGTCGACTCTTCGTTGCCAAAGCGGCGCTGGCGAGAAGAAAAGATATAATGGCGAAACGAAAAAACGCAACGCCCGACGTAAGGAAAGTGTGATGCGGGGGGTGGGGGGAGGAGAGAGCTGCCGGAGGAGGTAGAGAGAAAAGAAGGGCTGCAAGCGCCACTTGGCTTTGACTGTCTCGATTTCGAGGATGTGGGAGAGGGGGAAATCGCATATGAAGTGCACGCGCGCGTTGCGCGGAGGCTGCGTGGAAGCTCGTATGGAAGGTAAACTGAGAAGTGAGGGAGCTCGCTGCTTCCCAAGGTAAGAGGAGTGGACGGCCGCTCTCTGTAACGTGTGTTACAGACAGAACGACGAAGGAAGAAAGAGCCGAAAGTCTGTAAAGCGGCGATGTAGAATGGAGGAAGTATATCGCGAAGAAGCATCGGATGTGCCTCCATCTCCCTCCTTGCTCGTCGGCGAAGCATCTTCTGTCTTTCCTCTACAACACGAGGGCGTTGTCGCGTTTGGTTTCTCTTTTGTTTGAAGTTGCCCGGGAGCGGCGGTCAGTTAGCGGCCCGTTCTGGAAGCCAGCTCGACGCTGTTTTTCCGGTTTCGCGCTCCGCTCGCCGGTACGATACCGCGCTGGCCGCAAAGTCCCGTCGGGCTGCGTATACCGTCGGCTCGCTCGGCGTCGTCGTTTATTTGCAGTGCATGCTTTGTCGCGCACTGTCGCACCGGCAGTGCTGTTCGGTATGCAGGGAGGAAAGATTTCGCTTGTTGACGTATTGGGGCGAGTTTGTCTTTCGAGAAAAGGAAGCGGGAACTGTGTCAGTCTTCCGTTACACGTCTCTCTGCGATGTCTCTAACATTGCACAGGAGTTTTCTTTCTTTTATTATTATTATCGATTCAGTGCTTGACGCGAAAAGGAAGTTATTGCTCCGTATATAGCGTGAGGACACGAGCGTAGCTCTATCTCGTGCATCCACTTGCTTAGTATGCCAGTGAGCCATGCCTGATCTTAAGTGCCATTTTATCAGTCTTTCGAGTCCCAGGTGAACTTTCTTTTATTGCTCTCCTTAACTCGGCCTTGCTAATGCTCGACAACGTCGATTGTTAGACGCGCAGATCCAGTTGCGGCGTCTTCCTCTTAACGTAAACCCCTTTGTCTCGTTGGAAACGTATAATCGAAGATGTCAAGGTGATCTGGGACGCCTTGTTTCAATAAACAAGGACGTGTTCAGCTGTAACATAGCGATAAAGGATTGCCCGCGTCTACAAACGATATTGCTTCTGGTTGGTTACGTTAGGGATGCGTTCATATGGAGGGAGCGGAACTCGCCTTGCTTCTTTTTTTATTCTTACGCCATATCAACAGCAATGTAACTAAAGGTTGGCTACATCGCTGCTTTCCACCAATTTCTCCTGTTACCCTTCGTTATCCAAGCGCTCATCAGCCACTAAACATTCGGCCTGTATCCATCTGTGCGGCATGTTCCTTCATAGCGTATACAGGATGTCTCAGCTAACTTTAGCCAGAGTTTAAAGATATGCAAATGCCACGTAGCTGGACAGATCAAATGTAATGTTGTTTGCTGTCGCTTGGATATACTCAAACTATTTTTTTTCATTCCGCCTAATTAGATAATTAGCCCTAAATAATTAATCAGCTTTGCAAGTAATATATATAGTTCGATTAAAGGTGTCAATGAGAAAATTACAAAGCGACACGAAAAACTCCTGGTAGAGCTTTCTGTTCCTCAATACGTGCTACTTAAAAGTGGTTTTCCGAGCCTGAAAGAAGTCCGCGAATGCACGCAAAGTACGCCTCTAACGGTAACGTCTCTAAAACGATCTGGATGCACACATTTCTGCTGCAGTCGTATATATCGTTACTTATTACTGCGATTGCGTAACGCAGATGGACGCGTTCGCGGAAGCAACGTGTTTTAATTTGAAATGCAATGGCAGGAAGAACGTCACGCAGAACACGTGCCAGGTAAGCGCCGTACGCTCGTTTCTACGCGGAATGTGTCCGCTTTGGGCATGTTCTTAAAGGGCAGCTCTGGCGATTTTTTGACCATTACGTTTCTGCTTGAATGCATAAAACGACGTGTTTTCTTTTTTTTTTTTAATAGGAAAGTAACTGGAACGCCAATACATTGCTCCGCAAAGTTCGGGAATTAATATCTCGAAACTGGTGTCATCCTGAGAATTCGTTCCAAGTGGATCCGCCTTGCAAACTCCACGGCTAGAATTTGTAAATTGCAGTATGGGCCATAAGATAACTAGTTAGAAACTTAATTAGTAATCTTTTGTAAATTACTCCATTATGCATTTCTATTTTTTTGCGCAAGTAATGTCCGCCTCTTTGAGTAGACCAGCTCATGGGCTAGAATTGTGCTATCTGTCACAGGCGCAACCTCTAAAAAAATTGAAAGTGTTCGCCGAAACACCCGGTATATGCCTGTGTGTTTTCAAACACAGAATTTTTAGAAATCAATAGCCAGGCAAGGTAAGCTATAGATATTACGCTTTTTAAATTAAATTCTGCTACCTTACGTGCCGAAATCACGATTTGATTATGAGGCACACCGTATAGTGTGTGACTCTGGATTAGTGTTGACCACGTGGGGTTCTTTAACGGGCCCCCAATGCACAGTACACGGGTGTTTTTGCATTTCACCCACATCTAAACGTGGCCGCCGCGGCCGGGATTCGATCCTTCGCCTTCGGGCTTATAGTAGCGCAACGCCATAGCCAACACGCCACCACGGCATCTTGATATTACGATTATAGGTGCTACATATAATATAAACAAATTCTTGAGGAGAGCCCGTTTTTGAAATCTTTAGCTGAAGCCTGGCTTCGTTCCTCGTGACCTTAGACACAGCTTGAAGCAGCATTGAAATATTCAGAAAAAAAAAAACGCCGCTGTAAAGCAAAGGCGAAATGGTGAAAAATTCTCATTCTGGTGAAATTTGGTGGCCGTGTTCCAATTGCACAAAAGACGTGTACTTGCATTCAGAATATTTCCAGCGGACCATATTCACCCAGATTATTGCAGCAAGTGACGCGTGTGTGAGGGGAGGATAAAACACACCTGTCTTTTGTTTTTCCTTGGAATAGTGAACTGTTGACATTGTGGATGGCGTTATTCTTTATCATGCGCCATCGCGCTGGCCGTCCGCTACAAGCAGCTCATTACGACTGGCTAGTCTGGAGACCTCTGTCACGCGTCGAGACCTTGATTTTGGCTCTGCTACCGGAAACAGATAATGCTTTCGACTAATCCAAGCTGTTATCACAACTAAACTCAAAACCGGTAGGTTGCTCCATGAAGAGCCAACTTTTATTTTTTCTGATAACGAAGAAACAAGGAAAGGAAGGAAAAAAAAGAAACATAGGCTGGCGTGTTGTTGAAAGCATCTGGTAACTTACGACCGTTTCAGGAGAAGTTTATTTTTTTTGTACGTGCTCAGACATGCCCCGATTCATTGGCAGCAAACCAATTTCAATCGCAGAAACGATGCTGCCAGGCTGGCACTCGTGCTTTCACGCAGAACGCGAAAGAACTCGAACAGAGGAAAACACGGCCCTCCCCTCTTCTCGCTAACCTCCCCCCCTCTCCCCCTTACTGCTGCATTCCGTGACCGACACCGGATGAGGCATTCTCGGGAGCTTCTTTCTTTAGTTCCTTTTATTTTTCTCGCTAGCTCATATTCTCGCGTTCTCATATTCCTCTGATCACAGTAGCCGAAATGCGAGAGGCTGACGTGACAGGCCTTCGTGTGCATGCCGATTCCAGCGCCCAGATACAGGGCAACCGGGGTAGGGGGATAGGAGGGGGTTGAGCGAGGAGACGAAAGGGGCGTGTTTTTCCTTTCCCTAAGGTATGTAGCAAAACTATCAAAATTCAATACCAACAGCCTTAAGAAGACTGCTCATAGATTACCAACAGCGTACGCTTCTTCATGCACATTGCGGAACTTAAGAATGCCACAGATTTTCCGGGGTAATTAATGCTCACGAGTCACAATTAGTAGCCGGTAGGACTAGTTCTGCAATGTTAAGTGGTTAGACAGCAAGAGAGAAAACAGGACACGAAGGGACAGAGACGTTTGTTCTTTTGTCCTGTCCTCTTACACTGGGGAATGATACAAACGTCATTCTCAAGGGACTCTCAGTTCTGACAGCCTTATCAATGCATCGTGTACTTGTCGAAGCGCCATTAAGCGCTTGTTTTTTTTTTTTTTTTCGATACGTGAAGCTTGGTTGCTACAGTGCGAAAATGCTAACGCATTTCATTAGCTTTAAAAACACCACGTGTGTCACTCACGTTCCTCTTGCTGTGTTAGACTAATTATGCCATAAACCATCATTGAAAAACTTATAAGTATGACACTGATTGTAGAAGATTTGCGACAAATCTAAGCGACTTGAGATAGAGGGGTGGAGGGGGGACAGATGTTGTCAAGGAAGATCCTGGGTCCATGGATGTCAGAAAAATTGCAACGCTGCCTGCATGAGCTGAGGCCCATTTTACAGAGAAATAAGGAACATTAGGAAGCTGCTAACTTTGATTTGGGCGCCTTTTATCGCATCGTATTTGTCGATATAACTATTTTCTTTAATGGAATCGCTGACATACTCGTTCCTGTGTTTTCTAGTATCTTGGTGTTTCTGTGGCTCTTGGGTCATCTAATGTTCAAGAATGCTTTGCTTGAAATGTGGCACACATGAGGTTCATATTTGGGTTAAATTGAAGTGCACCGAAGACGCTGACACAGAAAAGGAAGTAGACAGGACAGCGATTGAGGTGATCTTACACATGAGGCGATATTATTACGGTGATTACACCTGCCCAGGTACATTTGTGTTCTCTGAACTCCCCGAAACGTTCGTGTTGTACTTTAGAAAGTATGACACCACATTTTTTTCATAATGGTGACCTCTATAATTTTCATCATTTTGAGCCCCAGTTATCATGCTAGAGAACAGGAGTAGCTGGCGTCATCTATAACCAGCAAGATCTCCTCAACTACTACTACTACTACTACTACTCAGAGTCAGAAGGGGTTTTATTTAGGCATAAAATGAATTACAAAAATTTGTGTATACAGAAGGAGGTCCCGTGGTCAGAGACTGAATCGGGACCTCCTATCGTAGTGAATGTAGAAAAATTAATTAAAGCAGCAAACTACTACTACTACTACTACTACTACTACTACTACTACTACTACTACTACTACTACTACTACTACTACTACTACTAATAATAATAATAATAATAATAATAATAATAATAATAACAATAAAACGTGCATTCATTTCCTCTAGCTGTGCGTGTCCCATTTGACAGCGCAACTTTTATCTTCGCGTGGTTTAAACTGTAGCTTTTGTGGAACGCACGATATACCACAGACGGATGGCAAATTCGACAATTGTTGTCTTTGCGCCAAGCGATGTTTCTATTCGCTTCTTATTCTTTGATAACGATGGTCTTGAAAGTCCTCTTTGTCGTGCCCTCCCCTCTCCCTCGGTCGCGGAAAGCCTGGCGCCGTCCATGTCCGTGCCCAGGGGCCTTCAGCGCCACAGAGATTCGGCCTCAAGGGTGCGACGCTTCAGCCAAGGCCTCTCGTGCAGCGCCTCCTCATCCATGCCATTCACTGAAATGGTGTGGGGGGGGGGCGAGAGGGGGGGGGGGGCGAGGGGGGGGCACACGTGGCGCAATGCGAGCGGCCGCGGGGCACGCGAGCGCCGCACGCAAACGCAAGGCTCGAACTGTCGAGAGCTTTTGAATCCGTCGTCTCCTCGCATGAGCGGTGAACTAGTCGAGCGACGACGAGACGCCCAGCGGGGCTGACATGTGCTGTGCACGACTTACCTTGGCATTGAAATGTGTCGTCTGGGCGAAAGGGGCGTTCGAACGCTTTCCGGCCGACTGCGCGACTGAGTTGGGTGTTTTCCCCCTGTTTGTCACCGCGGAACGAGTTTAAAAGGTCCTTCCCTGGCATGAAGCGTTCATGTATACACGCCACTTGCCGGTTTTTTGTGGCGTCGAACGAGCGCAGCGGGCATGTATGTGTAGCCACGACAAAACGTTGCTGTGCGCTTGACATGGGAACACAGATGTATCGTCGAAATTACTTGAGCGCGCGTCTCCTGTTTAGTGCCAAGTATGCAAGTGTCTGTTGAGCGAACCGCAGGCACCCAGCCAATCACCTTTGTGTCGATTTCATTACGAAAAAGGTGTGCTAAACGAAAGAAGGAGAAATACGCCTCATAGCGGATGCAAATGAGCGCATGGAAATAGTGAAGTCTCGTTTTTTTTTGTTGTTGGAGAAAACGTGTCATTTCTCTGTTCTCGCGCACTTTCCGCGGTGGCGCAGTGGTTGTGGCATTCTGCTGCTGGGCGCGGGTTCGCGGGTGTAAGTCCCGACCGCGGCGGCCGCATTTCGGCGGGAGAAAAAAAAAGCCTGCTTCCGTGCTTAGATTTAGGCGCCCGTTAAAGGATACCGGCTGATCGAAATTAATTAGGATCCCTCCATGACGGTGTCTCTCACACGCCCTGTGTTGCCTTGGGACTTTAAACCCAATGAATCGGCCAATCAATCTGTTCTCATGCGCTCGTCTGAGCGTGCTGTTGTTTTCATTAAATCGCACGAACTGTATCGTATAGTAAAAAAAAATGTCACACATGGTTTTTGCTGTCTAGTATGTAGGTAATTTACTGTCGTTGAAAAGAAAGGCGTGTGATCATTGCGTTCTACCGGTGCTAACATATATGGGGCAGAAGCTTGGAGGTTAACAAAGAAGCTCGAGAACAAGTTAAGAACCGCGTGAAGAGTGATGTAGCGAACGACGTTAGACGTAACGTTGACAGGGAAAGAGTAGCTTGGATTAGAGAGCAAACAGGTATAGCCGATATTATAGTTGACGTTAACGGAAAAAAAAAATCTGTGCCCTTCCAGTCTGTAGCGAAGCTATGTATGTGGGCCCCTTAATGGCGAACTGCACCTTCGCCGCGGGTCGGCCCGGCATTGCTCTGTCTTCGGGATCGGTACACGTGTCTACACACGGACACGGTCCTGGGGTAACTAGCCCTTAACAGCTTCGCTTTAACTTCGCTGTAAAATTGGTCACGTATATGTGTTTCTTAATTAATTCATTTATTAATCACGTCGACGAACGTGGGAGTAGTGGCACGAGCGCGTTCGCGCGGTAGCGCCGAGGGGGCCAAGGAGCCAGCTGGGAAAGACGACAATGACGCTGCAGCCAATCCTGATGATGGTAGTTCAGTGTCTACACATGGACACGATCCTGGGGGAACTAGCCGTTAACAGCTTCGCTGTAGAAAGATAGAGCTGGGCAGGTCGTGTAATGCATAGGGCAGACAACCGGTGGACCATTATAGTTACAAAATGGCTGCCAAGGGAAGGTAATCGCAGCTGAGGATAGCAGAAAATTAGTTAGGGTGATGAAATCGGAAAATTTGCAGGTGCAAGAAAGCTGGAATCAGCTTGCGCAAGACAGGAGTAATTGGAAATTGCTATAGGAGAGGTCTTCGCCCTGCAGTGGACATAAATATAGGCTGCTGCTGCTGATGCTGATGATGGCGATGTAGGTATTATATGCGGGAGTTACCATCTGTGACTCGAACACGTATAGATATGTTAACACAGAAAGCGATGCAAGGTTTCCTCAAGTTTATGAAGAAGCGCGCTGCGGTTCCAAGGCATCCCTTCTCGTCTGTCCTTTTCTTCCAGGGCAGTTCATGAATCCACCTCTTTTGACGTGACTCGTTTAATCGAACGTTTCGCAAGCATCGTAAGGCAGCAGTGGTTTCTGTTCTCACATCAATTGGGGCGTTTTGTGTGCGTGTGATGAACTGCTGACTTCGTCCCCGTCACGAGTAGACGATTTACGCACGAGCGAATTGGCTTAATAGCTTAACAAAGCGTGTTCTATGCAGCCGCGGAGTTGCGCATGCTGCCTGAAATGCGGTCACATGCATGAGACGACCAAGACGGGTCAGGATTGTGTCGTAAGAACGAAGCAGAAAGAGAGAGAGAGAGAGAGGGAGAGAGAGAGAGAGAGAGAGAGAGAGAGAGCGGGGAAGAAAAATAAGAAGAACGGCTCCATCGTCGGGCCGTTTTAATGCCACTGTGGGTGATATCTCAAACGTCTGAAAAGCTCGAAGCCGTGCACGTGTTGGCGCGGCGACAACCAGTACAGCGTATACATCCTTAATTCCACTGGAAAAGCAAAGACCTTGGCCGGAAGTTTGCGCAATCTGCATAATTTGTTTGCAGAGAGATAAAATTATCATCTTATACTTAGAGCTGAGTGCCAGAAATCCGGTTAGCGTGTCTCATGACAGGAAGTGATTCACAGCGCGATCTGTAGGTTGCGTCGACGCAAGGGGTAGTTCGACCACTCGTGATTTTCATCTGCGTTCCACGGTCGACAAATCTTTACCTTATCGGCTTCACGATCCTGAAACAGAACGGGTGCACGCTGTCCTCTCTAGACTCGAAGAAAGTACAAGTACATGATCACACTTCAACTCGGTTCTCATTATCGATTGATACGCCACGAACGCGAAAAACAGATTTTGTTTTTGAATTCTGAAGGAAGCACCTCCATGCCAGTGGAGATAGTAACTCTATTACGTTTAGTGTTGTAGAAGAATCAGTGATGATTTAGCGGTAAATGAGAGAGAAATGCTTTAACACTACGTCGTCGCACCTCTTTGAGGGCCCGTATCAATGACTGAAGCCGTTTTACAGCGAAGCTGTTGCGCATCCGTTTTCGTGTGGCTGCGAAGGACCAACGTGCGGTGGCGTGCTCGGTATGAGCTGGCAACGCAACCCGCCTAGGAGTCTCGAATTTTCGTCTTGAGAGGTACTTTTGATTGATTATGAAATAAGTTACCTTGTGTATATCTCATTCGAATAGACAAATTATTCTCGCCGTTCAATTTTTTTCAGTAGGCCGTAGTTTTGTTTCTCGCGTCGCATTTCGCCGGCTCCGTTTTGAAGGCCGGCTAGGAGTTTGTACGGCTGCAACCGTGAAAGCTGAAGGCGTGGCCCAGCAACGCTGCCTGCGTGGGAGCCTCGAAGCGGCCGCATGGCCTGGGTGTCAGTGATGAATATTCACTACAAACAGCCAGCAAATAGACCTCTAGGATTTCCGAAAGGTGTGACAAGTCTCTTATACAGCTTCGTTATCTTTGATGCATCTGTTGATCAGATTGGCACGCATTCGCGAAGAATTTTTTTTTCTTTGCCTAAACAAAAAGAAAATGGGGAGCAACATCGTGTGACAGGTTGCCACGCTGATGCTACATTCTGGATTTTCATGTCAACTCGCGCAATTCGAAATGCACTCTACAGGTGCTTTCCGTCGTGCGTGGCGACAAAACCGTCCACCTCAAATTAGGTGCTGGTGGCAATGTTCACGAAAGCTGAGGGCAAGGATAGGATTAAACTATTCCCACACAGTACAGCAGGCACCAACCACACTGTATGTCAGGGAGGAAATTTTTACGAAATCGTTTCCGTGTTAATTTTGAAATGGAGTGAAGACAATGTGTCTTGTGGGATCTTAACGCGGCTGTAGTATAGCGTATTGCCCGTCAAAATCTCGGAACGTCATTTTCTCGATTTCCTCGCTGTCAGTTGTCCCGGTTGAGAAGTTGAGACTTGCATCGTGAACGATCGTGATGTTCGGCGACACAATAAAAATAAAACACAGCCATGATACATCTCGCATGGACATCTGCTACTTGCCACCTTGTATGAACAAAAATAAATTACAAAGCCCATGAAAGGTAAATGGGCGAATAGGAGAGGACAGGGCTGCTGACTACCTGCAGACAATACAGTGCGTTGATGCGGTATATAGGTTAGTTGAGATGCCAGCATCCACTCGAGAAAATCGCGCTGCTCGCTGTCAGATTCCTCTTCCACTCTGACACGTTTATTTTGCGCCTTGTCATAAAGCGACGAATAAAGATGTGTGCGTTGACGCGTGCGAGTGCATCATTCAATGGTTCCAAGAGAGTATTAATGTACCGTATCTGCACTCTAACTTGCCGCCACCCTAACGAAAGCATGTAAATAAATTTTGCTCTGTTTCTGTTTACACTTTGATGGCTTAATTAGACTTCTGTTGAGATGCAGGCTTTGTAAGGCCGCTGAGCTCTACCTGCACTGCTGGCTGTGTGAGCTCAGAAAAATTCCTGCATGCAAAGCGACATATATCTATATGCGCACAACCCCTGAGTAAGTCAGAATCGAAAGCTCCAGTTCAAGAGGCTGATTGAATGAACAGCTCATTTTGCAACACAATTGCTCTCGCATCAGTTCAAAGGAATAAAAAACTGGAACTGAAACTGAAACCTGCCATGGTTGCTTAATGGCTATGGTGTTGGGTTGCTAAGCATGGTGGTCGCGGGATGAAATCGAGGCCACGGCGGCCGCATTTCGATGGGGGTGAAATGCCGAAAAACACCCGTGTACTTAGATTTAGGTGCACGTTAAAGAACCCCAGGTGGTCCAAATTATTCCCGAGTCCCCTATACTACGGCGTGCCTCATAAATATATCGTGGTTGTCGCAAGTAAAACCCCACAATTTTTTTTTCCGCATCAGTTCATTTGGCTTCAAATCATCGTGCTTCTTTTACTTTTCACCGCATTTGCGCTGTTTAAGCAGTTGCGTGAAAGTTTGCTTCATGGATGTAGGTATTTTTTTGCCCTTCTTTTTAACGGGCAGGCTGGCTTGAGAAACCAATTGCTTCTAATAATTGCGCCCCGGCAAATCAAGAACGGAAATGGGTGGGGCGCTCGCTTAAATTTAACGCTTTATAATGTGAAGGCAAGGAACTTTTTTCAGGATAAAGAGCCGATTAAGAGAAAGAAAGAAAATGACACACGCGTTCTCTCTCACTTTCTGCGGGTGCTGGCGCCGGCGAATTAAGTTAATCTCACGCTCTATAAGGCGTACGTCGGCGGCTCTTTACGACTGACCTTGTCGGCGTCCACACTCTTTCCCGCGAGCACTTCCACGAACATTTGTCAGATGGTGGTCTGCCGGTTCTTGGTGCTTGAAAGCGGCCGATACCACTCGAGGCGGCAGCAAAGCGGGGTGTACACAACGCGAAGGACATTGACAATTCAGGTGACACGCTGCCGGCTGCATGGATATTCATGGCACGTGTGTGTTATCGAGCGCTCTGGTTTACGCCGACACGGAGAATTCTCCGCTGCCGCACTGTAAGAGGTAGGGTAATAGCATGCAGTGTAGTGGTTACCTATGCAGCATACAAATGTGAAAATAACGTGCCATACGCAACGCATAAGAAAAGTATAACGCGTTAAAGTGCTGTGTACACGATACTCGCAGCGCCTCTAAACATAGACATCGCGCGAGATTAAAGTGGCCACCGGTATACGGTGCACATAAAGATAGACATTGTATAACGGGCTACGCGTCGCATGTAGGAAGTAAAATAAGGACAACTGTACTTATCGAATTTAGTTGTGTAGCATTTAATCAACGGTTTCACGAAAGTGATCGCTTCACGTAGATTCCAACCTGTGCGTTGGATGTGCGTAACTTTTGTCTTTTTTTTATATACTGCAGGGGTGCGTGAACACTTTCACGACGCCTTTATTAGCAGGTCCACTGTAGGAGCACGGCCGCGCAACCTCCTATACAACCGTTGCGACTGCAACGTTGGCAGTGTTACTTTGGATAAGTATATTGTTGCCAAGTTCAGCTATCTGTTTTACATTGCAGCGTGTGTTCCAGCACAAATCTGCACAGTCTAACTACAATTGATCTATCAGCAGACTAAAATGTAAGTGAATATATATATTTTTCATTCCGCCTGTCAGAGGCGATGATAGATTTTATCTGGCGCTAATTTACATAAAAGCAGTTAACAAAGGTTCTCGTGTGAACAGCACTTTCTAGAAAAGGGCGTTAAACATTCTGGGGCGTTACATGCCAAACACGCAATTTCGTTACGACGCAGGCCGTGCAGTGGGGGACTGCGGATTAATTTTGGCCACATGGGGTTCTTTGACGTACACCTAAATGTAAGTACATGAGCTCTTGGAAAGCTCGGGTTTTGATGTTAATTGGAAAGATAACATAAAAAATATTTTTATATCCGTACCATCTTAAACTTCCATAAAAAGCATTAACTTTAGCTATATCTAATATTACAGCACGAGCGTTTGCGTTTTCGGTTTTGCTTAACTAACTTTTCTGAGCTACAGCGAAAGGAAATCGGCCATTGTGCATTCAAGTCGTGGCGGTTGCTGTTCCAGTTGTAACTTTAAATATCTCATTTTCTTCTTGCATACTGGAAAAAAAAAAAACGGGTTTGTTGCAGGCCTTATAGCCTTCAATCCGTTGTAACGCGCAGCGACAAATGTGGCATATTTTTGTTGTTGTTCATTAATTGCAGACAGATGGGTAGGTAGGCTACATTAGAACCGGCTATCCCAATACACAGCTAAGAAATACGCACACACACGTCACGAATACCACGAACACACTGTCTACAAAAAAAATAATACTTTGTAGACAGTATAAAGACAGAAATAAAGCAAACCAGAAAACGGGAGCCATGTGCACCCGCATTAAGTAAAAGAATAAATACAATAGATACAAGTATACAATAAAAGCTGCTATACACGCCTAAGACACGAATGCATTTTTTTTTTCAAATAGTCCTGGCATCAAACAATCAATTCACATAGAGTTCATAAAAATTTACGATTTAAATCGTGCTAATTTCCGTGTACAAGAAAATCTCGTAGGGCTGTGAAGGCACATCTTTGTTTAGCGGGGCACATCCCTGAACCAAATACTTTCGTAATGGAAAATTAACGTCTCTCCAAGCGGCCTGACTTATCTCCAAAATGGACTCGTTGTTGGTCATATTGTGCACTGTCTACTAGAAAGTGTTCTACAGTAGCGTCTGGGGTGTCACAGTATAGGTGCAGTTAGAGGTTGTGTTTTTTTTTTCACTCGTTGCAGAAAGCGAGGTGTACAGAACCCAGCTACGCTAACAAGAATGCACGAGAGCGTGGCCGTCGATAGCTGCATGCAGCACCATCTCGTGATGACCACCTATGTTATCGTCGACTATTCAACTGCTCGCACTACAAATAGTCAATACATCTGCACCGCTGCGGCATCACACCATCTGCTGGTTCACGGCACACCTCGGAGAGATCGAGGACGCCCCTCCCTATCTTAATTAATGAACTGGCTCACAGGAGCCCGCGAGACCTAAACCTCCGCGACGCCACCTATTCTGGTCGTGAACATCTCAGCGAGAATCGGGACCCTCCCTCCACCTAGACCGCAGAACATACAGCGCATCTCACAATAAGCTCACCAGGCCTCAAGCCTTCACGTTCAGAATGCTTCAAACCAACGCGTACCCTCGCAGAACAGACTACATCGCTACATGCCTGAGCTATACACAACATCATATTGCGAAAATTGCCATAGCACATACGTATATCACTTGCTTTGGCCGTGTGGTCGGACCCACGCAAACAAGAATCAAGACTTCGCCAGACTACAAGAAGCATTACGCAGCACGGACCTGGTGGAGCAGCTCTGGGCCGTCCAGCGAGCCCACGATGCGGCCAGGGAGTTAAAACTCCCGGTCCCAACGTGGGAGTAGCCCGCTTTATGGGGCCTTGCGCCCGGTAGCTCGCAATACCTTTCAGTAATGTTATTCCACCCATCCATCAATTCATCCACCTGCGCGCACTACCAGCCTACCAGAGGCAATGGCCCGTTGGCACCAAGCTCTATGGTGGGGCAGACCGTCCTCTATAGCGCAGGTAATTATCACGAGATGGCGCTGCAGTTATCGACGGCCGCGCGCTCGTGCGCTTCCTTATAACGCATCTGGGCTCCGCACGCAAAAGAAGGAAGAAGAACGTATTCGCTCCTGTAAGGGGCGCGCCGCATGAAGCCGAGTGTCGCGAGACTATAACTAGTACTATACATGAACGAGGAAAGGCAGTAAGCGCACACACACACACACACAGCGAGATACACGTTGATGAGGCCTACGAAAATAACGAGAGAAGAAATCTCCACAACCTACGGGTAATAGCACTCGTTTCTTTCGGTATCTCTTACTTTGCATTTGTTTTTGTTTTTTACCGCTACGGCTGCCGTCCACGCAACCCGGGCACTATATCGACACCGCTGCGGATACCTCGGTCGGCGAAGGCTGACCAGGAAGCAAGGCTGCCGCCGTCGTGAGGCAAGCTGCGCTTTGCCCTTGACGAGGCGTGCTCGCTTTAACAAATCGATGCAAATGGACAGTGGCTAAGCGTGTCGAGCAGCTGTGAAGTGACCGCCGCACGCCGTACATGCTAATCCGGCGATACGGTCGTGGAAGTGACCGCTGCATGCCTGCGGGTCGGCAGTAATTCCTGAATGTATAAATGTATCGCTTCGCGGAGCGTATATAGTCCGGATGTCGCGGTGCATGTCAGCACGTGAATATTTTACAACGTTAGCAAGTTTCTTTCGTCAGTAATGCTACAGTATTGATTGAGAAAAAAGAAGAAAGAAGAAGACAACAAAGAAGACGGTGGTAATGAGGATGAACGTGAAGAATACGATTAGGATGAATGATGGCGAATCCGCCGTGGTTGCTCAGTGGCTATGGTGTTGGGCTGCTAATCACGAGGTCGCGTGCTCAAATCCCGGCCACGGAGGCCGCATTTCGATGGGAGTGAAATGTCGAAAAACACCCGCCTACTTGGATTTAGGTGCACGTTAAAGAAGCCCAGGTGGTCCAAATGAATCTGGAGTCCCCCACTACGGCGTGTCTCATAATCAGATAGTGGTTTTAGCATGCAATACCTCATGCTTTAATTTTTTAATGATGGTGAATGTGAAAAAGATGGGTTTATAAAAGTGATCATTTCTCTTCCATGGGATTTATGGGTAGTCCATGAATATTGTTACGGGAACGAGGGAACTTGAAGGATAGGTGATAAGCGTTCGAAGTGTGTCAAATGCAGGGGACAATACGAGAACGTCGTCTAGGTAGCAGAGGCATAATGACCATTTGAACCCTTGAAGCAAAGAGTCTATCATACTTTCGAACGTTGCTGTGGCGTTGCAGGGACTGAATAGCATATCTTTGAATTGATGTAAACTATCAGAGGTGACAAATGTGGTCTCCTCTTGTTTCTTCTTCATCCACAGAAATTTATCAATAACCAGACCGAAGGTCTATTGATGAAACGTAGTTCACACCGTGGATACCATCGAGGGCGTCGTCAATGCGAGGCAAGGGGTAGATATCCTCTTCGGTAATTCGGTTTGGATGATGATAATCTACGCAAAAACGCCACGTGCCGTCTTTCTTTTTAACAAGCACAACAGGCGACGCCAAAGGGCTCGACTAGCGTTCAGCAATGAATTTGGCAAGCATCTTGTTCACTTCATCTTGACTAACCTTACGCTTCATTAAAACTTCTTTCTGGGGGAGTTGGGGCATATTGATTGGAAAATTGTTACAGCGCTAACACATGCACCCACAAAGTCACAAGGACGAGACACGTGTTAGCGCTGTAACAATTTTCTAACCTTACGCTTTTATGCAGAAATTCGATATGGCCGGCGATAAATGAGACTAGCATCGCCAGTATTCATGTGATGCTAACAAGTGAAGTCTGACCCAATTGCCGATTGTTGAGGTAGAAGATGTCGCGGTAGGAAAACAAAAGGCAACATAGAGCTGCTGCTTGTTCAGGTAATAGGACCGCAGCAATCATGGGACTAAATGTTGAGTCGAGGCATAGTGCATCCTGTGGACGTGGTGAAGAATCGGAGACGGCGGCTACTGAAAAAGTCCTGACGTGATCATCTGCTACAGCACGCAGCGTGGCATCCGATATGCCTTGGGGCAGAAATTGCTTGGTCAGGCCAAAATTGACGATGGGGGAGGCATGTCCGGTTATCGGCAACTGTTACGACGGAGTGGGGCGCAGTGATATTCCGCATCAAAAGGACATCAGGAACAGGTGTGAGACGTAATCAGCGTCGGGCACAGGGAAAAATGATAGCAAATCGATGAAAGTCAAGGCTTTATAACAGGATGGACAGCTGGGCTAGTTGGTTTGCTTGCATATTGAAAGGAAACAGATATATGCACACAATAACGGATTAAGTGACTGCGCGTGCGTGTCAAGCATCACGGGTTGAAGCATTTTAAGGCAACGTTAAAATTAAAGTCTAACTGTCAAGAAACATAACTTCCTTATCATGTAACAAGACCAAAGGGTGGCTGACGCAATTATCTCCTCTTTTCTTTATGTGATAGGCCACTGCCCTTTCACGGGTTAGCTGGTTGTTGCTCTTGTAGACAATCAGAGTATCTTTCAAAACAGGATAGCAGCCACATTCCCTACAGTGGGCCGCTGGATGTGTCGCTCAGGATGAACTGTATGCCGCCAGGTGTTCTCTTAGTCGCACGCAGTTGAGTCGTATGTTAGTCGCACGTTTAGGCTGCAGGCGGACGAGGGCGGTCGTGCTAAACTTGTTCGGGAGTTCGGCCGGAATATGCGTGAGAAGAGGAAGGTCGGGGCAAAGGTTACCGGCGGAACAGTCGATCAAAGAGGAATGCGCCGTAAGAAAGTCTAGTCCGCGGCGGTGAGGTCATGGGGACAATAGGTCAGCACTGTAAAAATAACTGGAACGTGGCGGCTGGTGATGCTTATGAGGGCAGTACGCATTCCAGTGACGGCGAGTGTGCTGCCATCGGCGACGTCTACGGCTCGTGAACGAGCAGGCATGAAAACCTTTATTAGTCGACGACGGAGGTAGCACTCATTACGGACACCTATGCTCCAGTATCAATTAACGCCGTCAAAGGGACACCGTCGACGTGAACATCAAGTAAGTTCCGGTTCACTGGGAGCGTCAATAGAGGATTTCGGCACGAGCAAACTAATGGAGCAATATGTTTAGTATTCATGATTGCGGCTTCAAACGTTCTTGTGACGTTGATTGCTACGCGTTATCTTTCTAAATTTTGAAGCACTCGTAGCTTTCCAGACACGGCAAGGCGAGTAATCCCTGCCTACATGCGTAATGATTAGGAATCGTTGCATTTATAACGCAATATTTTATAGAGCATTATCCATTTGCAAAGCCACAAACCCATTTGAAGCCAAAAGAACCAAGTTTAGAGAAAATCATGTGCTGCCCATCATTCACATGCTCGATGAACATCAATATATACTTGCACATTCTATAAACACGGACGTCACAGTTCTCTCTAGTAATCTTCTTTTAAGAAACTTTACTCGCGCGCCCACCTTTTTCTTTTGCAGAACAACTCAACAGAAATTGTCAGGTTGTATTCTTTGCTTTCATTTGAGTGCGATGTAATCCATATCTTTTTGTCGATATACAAAAAGATGCCTATTTTCCCAGCTTCGGAACATTTTGATAAACAGCAGACAACACTTTGAACCGCAAGCTCACTGTCAAAATTTATAACGTTAGGGACAGCTGACGTGGGATGCTCGAGGTTTACCGTCGCCAGCCGTCTTTCGTTCCCAGATTCTTTCTGGCAAAACCAAGGCAGCGCTCACGGTATAACATCGACCTGGTCGCAAGTCGACAAACGCTCTCTGTCAATCTAACTCTAATAAATGTTTATCTCAATAGTGTCACATTAAGGATTTCTGAGAGCAGAATCAAAAGATAATTGGAAATCAAGCGGGCGGTTTGTTGTGTATTCCGCTACGCTTTGCCTAATTCCAGTCGCGTAGAAGCGATCGTGCAGTCCTTCTTATTTACGAAAGCCAGAGGTCTCGAAACAGTTACGGCACCATCGCACCACGGAAAAGGTTGGCCAACAATGCCGGCGAGCGTGTTGCCGGTGACCCTTTTTCTCCGTTACATCAGTTAGGACACACAGTCATATGCTCCATCAACAAGTGCCGACGACCTGCAAGTCGATGGCTCAAGTATTCGCGGAGCGCGTATCCTGCTGATGTATAAGAGATGTTTAGACCCAGCTACACTCGATAAACTAAGACGGATTGGAGCGGACCGGCGTGGGTCTGTCATTTGGGAAATTCTATAAATGGTTATATTATGCCAACCTTTAGTCATAAACATACATTTAATGAGTAATCATTTGACAAGTTTTTAACTTGAACGTAATGTTCAAAGCAGCACACTGTTCTGGCTCTTCCTTTCGAGCAAGCATACATTTCTGTTTGGTGTACCGGTTTCAGCTTTCTTTACTCGACAATGTTGTTGTGATCTTTCTGTATTGTTTCCTTCAACTTTTTGCCTCCGTTCGCTCGAAAAGTAAAAGAGAAAGCATCGCCTAATGACACGGTTCGACGCCCATAACAGCGCACGCAGTGACGCTTAACGCGACGTATAAGTGGCGTATGACTTTACGCAATGAGCAGGAATACCCCAGTGTCGTTGATATGGTGTCGAGCAGGAAGTCGCCGATCCAACTTTGACCATTATCCAACGCAACCGCCTCTTAGGCAGTTCTTTAATGTCAACCGTAATTGACACATTACTCAATGATATTTCGCTGCCGTTTTATATCGTGAGAGGGAAACGCGCTCGCAGGCGTAATGGTTGGGAAACCTGGACATTTGTGTGCATTTGAAGACGACTCCTCGAAGGGATATGGAGACAGAAACTCAATATAATGAAATATGACATGCTAGTCCGCACGGGAACGGTGACATGCGAAACGACGCATACAGATGGCGTTTCCCCTAGATGAAAGACCTTGGCGCATCTCAAGTATAGGCCCTCGACATAGCTTGGATAAAAAGAAAGAATAGTGCCCGATGTGAAGCGGTCTTTGTTATCATTATTGTTTAAATAAACTTAAGGAAAGCTTAACGTCTTTAGTGGTGTCGCCTACACCAAACAAAACTGAAAACACGGAAAGCTCTGAAAAGCGCTGACGACAGTTAAAAAAAAAAAAAAGAAACGTGAATCACTGACGTTTGCGAATTTCCGCAAAGGTGTAAGGGAAGGCACACAAGTAGATAATGTAGAAGGATGCCCAGAGACACACGCAGTTCCGTTTACAAGTGAAAGTATGCACAAAAAAGAAGAAAAACACGCAGAAAAGTTTATGAAGTCTTTAAGATAAACGTAAAAGAACGAGAGAACGAGATACCGTGGTAGAGGCAAGAAATACTAGCTGGAAAGATCGGCTAACCAAGTCACCAGCGCACTCTCTAAACTGTGTTTATTATTATTTTGTGTCCAGTATTATCCCCCAATGTTCGAGGAGACGATGTTGCATCACAGAAGTGCCGGTGACAGAGCAACTGTGAAGTGCAGCTTATTCTTTGCATGATAACTGGCAGTTACTTAATCGGGGGCATTTCACCTTTAGCCTGACTGCTGTTTTGTTAGCCCTCAATATTATGCGGAGTGAGGTCCTATTTTCTTGGTGAATTTCATATTGCATCCACAATATGGTGTGCGGCGCTTCTAGCGTTAAGTTGGCTCCTTTTCCGTGTGATAATGATATTTCTAAGTGACCATTCAACCATGCGTCAACAAAAAAAGAAAAACGCGCTATGGTCACCTACTTTTTGAGTAGAGTTACAAGCTGCTGGTTTCGACAGACGACAGTGTAGGAGGCTTTAAAAGCCTTGCTCTGTTTCTTATAGACGGAAGGCTCAAATAAAAGGGCTGTCATTGAGTGCCGGCGTAGGCGCTCTTTTCTATTATTTCTTTATCTTTGACCCCCTATTTGTATTTCTAGACCACGTAAATTGGGGAGGCAAAATATACAGAAATACGAAGCACCAACAGATGATCACTGGGAGGCCCAGCTGACAAGCCCAAGACCCGAAGACCAGCTAGGGCTGGTGCACAGGCCTAGTAGGCTATCAGCACACGGTCACGGCTACCTGGAATAGTGTGGCCGCCCACATTCGGAAATTAACAGCTTGGTCTCCG
The DNA here is from genome assembly GCF_023375885.2 of Dermacentor andersoni. Classification (NCBI taxonomy): domain Eukaryota; kingdom Metazoa; phylum Arthropoda; class Arachnida; order Ixodida; family Ixodidae; genus Dermacentor; species Dermacentor andersoni. Next base: position 46,817,227 of record NC_092819.1, on the reverse strand, counting down.
CAATAAAGTTTATTCACTCACTTGCCCCCCTCCCCCCCGTGTTCGAATTCTCACGCCTAAGGTAGCAAACTATATTAGTTATCGTTCTAAGCTTCCTGTGTATTGTTTCTACTGCTCTTCCTTACCCGTCTTTACTAGCACGTGGTTACTTTGTTTCTTTATTTTCGTTACCTGATACTACAAGTCTGTTCGAACGGACATTCAGTTTTAGACAGCCTTTGCGTTTGCCGAAGCGTTTCACGAAGGATGAAGGAACTTGATGCGAAAGAGGACACGTGTATTGAACTCGCTATAGTCTTTGCTGCACATGTCGCGTATATACAAATATATACGAAGTCTGATTTTTAGCAGGAAGCGCTGATAGGCGATGTATGTAATGGACGTCACGCGAGACGTAAAACCCAGCACTTTATTCATCGCAATGCGCCTTCGGCGCAGCTATCCTGCCCGCTGTATTAATAACGAGAGGGGGGCAACGCGACATTCTTTACGATGCCAGCGCCGAGTCCTATACCGTTCATGCATGGAATTACCCGCGCACACCTTGTCTCTTCTCGGAAGACTCGAACGACAGATGAGCTGTCATCCAGAGAAAAAAAGGAAAAAAAAAAAAAGACTGACGGAGAGAAGCCTCGAGCGTTTCGTTGGTGTCTCTATCGACAAATGTATGTGGCCAACGCCTATTGCGAGCTCGGTGTTAAATCGTATCAATCAATTATAGTAATTGGCGCCTACATGGGAAGACAACCGAATGAATGCGTGCGCTTTCTGGTTCTCGCCCCTCTTTCCCCCCAAATACAGCGCAATACTCGAGTAACACGCGTCGAGAGCGCACAGAGCGACAATACGGCAAGGTCAGGCGCAGTTCTCGTTCTAAGATACGATGGCGTGCAAACTGTCCCCGGCCTGCTGGCCCTCTACCGCGGTTGATTATATGTTTTCACTTTTCCTTATTTTTGTTTGTTTGTCGTCGCGCGCTAAACAACCGTGAAGAACACGCGACTGCCATGGAACAGACCACGGTGTCCTCGAGTGGATTCTTACGTGACTGTTGCGTCGGGCGAATGCTCCTCTGCCGGGAATCGTTCTTTTCGCTACACGTCCGTCCCGTCCCGAAGCGGGTGACAAAATAACAGCCCCCGGGTGCAGCGCGGACGACGAAAGAGGCGCGGTGTAATCATCGGGGGGGATCCAGTCGTTCCGCTTCCTCGAGCAGGCCTGTCTTTCCGTCGCGTATACGCGGCATGGGCCAATCCCCCCGGGCCTGGCTCTGGCTGCGGAACGTTTCTTCGGAGGAAGGAGAACAAAAGCATTAAACGCATTGTGTTCGTCTAATGGCGTGTCGCGGAGGCGGCACGCGGCGCTGAAGGTGGGTGCTATACCACGTACAATACACGTACATTGTACGACACGCGTACATTGTACATACTAACGTACATTGTAAAGCGGGTGCGTGCAACGGCGTAACCGCGGCGGTTTCTTCGCCATTGCGAAAGGCCCCGGCGCAATTTACGACGGAGGATGAAATAGTTATCAGCTGCGTCTTGCGAGGAAATGGTGCGCTGCTCGAAGTGCGGTTGTCGGCTAACCCGAAAGCGATTCTGTAGAATGCTGCTGGCGCGTAGCCGAGACGCAGGCGTAATGCCAAGTGGCAAAATTAACTATCATACGCACAGATATTAATTATTCTACTGCATTTGAGATCAAGAGGAAGAAAGAAGTGAAGTTAAGTAACTTGTAGCGCGTCGAATGGATAGTCGATGCCGCGTTATGTTGTGGTATACATGTAACATAATAGGTGCCAAGGGAGGCATTAAATATGATGCGGTCACGGGGTTTTCAAGTCCGTGGTTACATAGCTTTGCTTCGGTTTGGCGCGGGGCAGGTTGATTGTGGAGGTTTCTGGAAGGTGCCTTTGCGCAGCATCCCATTTCTATTACCGTTTCGATAACAGCCAGAAGGCTCCTTACCACATGCAGTACAGCGTGCATGACAGATAACACTGCAAGGATTTAGTAATAAAGATCACGCGTGAAGTGCGACAGCTATATCTCACGAGTGACAGAACATCTCCGTGTGGTGCATATGTTTCCCCGCCGCCAAAAGAAAGAAGGCCGTGGTTGGCGATGTTTCTGCAGGGAGAGCCCGACATTGGTCGCGGTTGAGTGAATCTGTGCTTCACGCGCGTGTCATAGCCGTGATTTGCGACAGAGATCGTGCGAGACCTTGTAACGAAATTAAGCATGGACGTTGCGAGTGGGAGGAACATTATCTGCTTGAACTTTTTTGTCGTTTATGGTCATTCGCCATGTCATGCTGATCATGCGGGTTCTTGCCGTATTACCGACGTTGAGCAACATCGAGCGTTGATCAACTTTTGATATGGAAACTGGCATGGAAACGTAGAGTGCAAGTGGGTTCGTCGTGCGCGGTGACATATTCGTATGTCTGTTTGAACAGCGGTGGTTATTAGTGCCATCGCGGAAGGTGATTCTTCGACCCATTAACGATCACCTGTTCCACCTGCGCAAATGCACGAACGATGCCAGCGTAGCAGGGAAGTCGCAAGTTTTGGCATTTAGCACGACCACTCGCGCTCGAGCGCCGAGTAGGAAGAAAAAAATAAAGCAGTCAGGAGTCGCCATATGTGTACGATAAGTCCCTGTCGTGGCTTGATGTGCTGCGTTTTGTCTATTATCATTATTAGGTTGCCTCGTTGTGCTCTAACACATGCATGCGTTATAGCACAACAAGGCAACCTAAAGGCACAGGTGCCCAAACTGCGTGTGCGGCTTTTTGATGGTACCCGACGGTTTATGCCGATCAGAATGTGTGGACACTCCTGTAGCTATTGTGAAAACCTTAATGAGCCATAATGAGCTCGCAAGTGTGAGCTCTTATGACGATGCTTCGTGACGCCTGTGCTAATTACTAAAATCTTTGCTAGGATATGTGAGGCAGTCGCTATGGGGCCTCATAAGCGTATTTTTTTCAAGTTCGATTTACTTGAGTGTTGAGCGGAAGATTAGGTTAACAATACTCTACAGCCTGAAGTTAAGTCGAAAGTGTTATTTTAATACATAGTGTGTCTTTGTCATTTTCTTATCTACTAACCGTGGTTCTGTTTCGAAATAGCAAGGGGCGTCTCTCTTCATTGCTCACCAAATTAACAACCATTCATGTCAGTTGAAAAGCCACATCATATTTGTTTTTGCCCTCATTCATTAAAAAAATTGTCACGAATTATTACTACGTATATTTCTTTGCTGCAACTTAAATGGCACAATGATGTTATGGACGTAAACAAAATATTGCGAAATAAACTGCATGTGTGTCTACAGTTCTGTTGCAAATGAAAGGATTGGAGGACTTGCACCAAGTTCTAAAGTCTGGTATATGCTGCAGATAACGGAGAAAGTTAAATATAACGGAGATAACGGAGAAAGCAGGGGAGCGAGATTGCGAATGGAAACTAGCCCGATGCGTAATCTGCATATCTGCTGCAATCCACGTATAACGGCTCGAAACGTTATCGGTTCTTGCCGCTTTCTATTTTTCAGGGTGCCACGCCATTCCACACCCGTCGCTGTATCCCAGTGGCTATGGCGTTGCACTGCTGAGCGCGTGGTCGCGGGTTCGATTCCGGCCGCGGAAGCCGAATTTTTATGGGGGACGAGATTCAGAAAACGCTCCTGTACTTTGAAGAATTTTAGCTGGTAAAAGTTATTCCCGAGTTCCCCTACAACGACATGCGTCATAATCGTATCGGGGTGATGGGACGTAAAATATCAAATTGCTTTTCTTCTTCTTTTTCAGTTTATGTCTCCCCACTGTTCTGTGGTTGAAAATGCACGTCACTTCGCTTTCGTTCAGAGCGTTATGCAACCGAATTTCCCCAGCCGTTAATTAGCCTTATTCGTGTTTTACAAGTCACACTTCGGCTCGTCGCGAAGCTCGTGAACATGCCTATTCGCGCAGTGCCTCGTGACAAACTATTTGCGAGGAATCGTTTGGCATCCTATATCTAGCGATTTCTCTTCTTTTTTTTTTCATTTCAGCATTTTTTACTTTTCCCTCTAGCCAACCTTTCTGAGAAACGTTTGCTAGCTATCATAATTCTAGTGCTTTTCCTGACAGAATGAAAATAAAAACGACGAGGATGATTTACCTGTAGTCGGATGGTGATTTGCACATAGATATATTGTATACATCTGTGAAAGTGTTCACAAGCTTCTCTTAATCCGGCGGAATGGGCATGGCTCCTATGTTTTCTTTCTGTTCCCTTTATGAACTGAAGCTCATAAAGCCAGTCGGTTATACCGACTGAAGCTCACGCCCACTGGAAGATCAGTGCTGCAACGGCTGAGCTACGGTGAAACCTTTATAGCCACTACGGACCGAAAAGAAAAAATTCCTCCAAACATCCGCGAATCTCTGTGCATAGCACCGATACCATGCAACACGCACCCCACGTACCACAAGGAAAGAAGACAAGCCCAAGTGAATGCCCTACGGCGAAGACACAGGCAAGATCCGGACGCCAGATACACCGACGCAGCCAGATACCCGTATGTGTGAGTGATTTTTAGGAAGAGAGAAGAGATAAGTGCAGCGACGTAACTGACTCTTAGGCGAGGTCACCTCAACAGCACTGCACGAGGAAAGGGAAGGGGGGCGTAAAAGAAGGGAGAGAAATCGATAGCCGAGCGGGGAGGAAGGAAGAAGGT